>NW_021835959.1:7500-176004 GCF_006345805.1 Octopus sinensis | reverse complement strand
TCAGCCAAGCTTTACCTGCTAGAAATAGCAACCCAAAAGCTTTAAAATCAGATCCCAATGCTGGATGTTCAAGAACAGAATAAAGGACAGATTTTCAATCCGGGCATCATCCTGATTCCAATATGGTATAATATGTCTATGTAGAGCAAATGTAGATGAAAATACAGGGGTCCCAGATGGACAGACAGAGTTTTGCATTTATTATTAGGGATTAAACACCAGAGGATAACCTTAACCTGATTAGAGTCTTGTACATCCCAATGATTTTTTTATAAAACCCTTTGTGGCTAATAAAGAAAACATATTACACAACAGAGAATAAGCTGAATCTAATTTCATATCACTCTTCACTGCTTCCATTAAACCTTGTTACTTCTCTGATTTAGCTAAAGTACTAAATTATTAAGCTTAGAATTCAGGATACATCTTTTTCATGTTTTACATAGTGTGAAATATATAATGAGTGATCATTAGTTTTGAGAGAAATATCTGAAAGCATATGTATACATGAGATAATTGATTAAAGAAAGGAAAGATGAGGATGACGCATTTATCAAATATATTTTGTGAGATTGTTGATTAAAGAGAGGAAAGGTGAAAATTGTTATTATTATTATTATTATTATTATTCCGCTGAGGTTGACTTTGCTTTTCATCCTTTCAGGGTTGATAAATTAAGTACCAGTGGAGTACTTAACCCTTCTCCCAAAAAACTTCAGGCCTTGCGCCTATAGTAGAAATGGTGGTGGTGGTGGTGGTGGTGCTGGTGGTAGCAGCGGCGGCTGTTGTTGTTGTTGTTATTATTATTATTAATAAGGTGGCGAGCTGGTAGAATCGATAGCCAGCCAGGTGAAATGTTTAGCAGTATTTTGTCTGTCGCTACATTCTGAGTTCAATTTCCACTGAGGTCAATTTTACCTTTTATCCTTTTGGGAGTTGATAAATTAAGTACCAATGAAACACTGGGGTCAATGTAATCAACTAGTCCCCTCCCCACAAATTTCAGGGTTTGTGCCTTTAGTAGAAAGGATTATTTTTGTTGTTGTTGTTGATGAAAGAGAGAACAGTATATGCCATCAAAGTGACACTGGGGTAAAATATACGGAATCCAGTACACCTATCATGACTACCTGTCTGATAAGGGTACACTGTGTACATGCATCACAACCATATGTGCACGACATGGTGATCTCATATCAAGATAAGCAATGCATGACTTTGCAGGTGGGGCCCAGTTAGAATTTTCTTCAGGTTGAGTAGCCCATCTTGCTCAAAAGGTCCTTGAATAAGGGTTGTTTAAGGATGTTGAATGAAACACCCATGTTTCCAAAGGTGAATTATCCAAATCCCAAAGGATTCCTTTCAACACATGGCTATGATGTTCCACCACTACTTCTGCTCGTGATCAGAGATGAACATAATCATGAGTGACAAAGGGACATACTCAACTGGTTATGATCAAACAACTGACAAGCAAATCTGTGATATTGAGCAGAATAGTTGCTGTAGCCCATCTTTTATACCAAGACAAAACAATGTACATGGTAACACATCCAATCAGAAATGATCAGAAGCCATGAGAGCCACTGCCTGGTACTGCATCAAGGCACTATTATTATTAATAGAGTGTTACTTATCATATAATAGGTAACTTTGTAAATATCAGGAATTATAACACACACAAAATAATTATGATTCAACTTTTATCAAATTCTTGATGTTTATATGAAATGATGAAAGGAATACTTTCCAAAAGAAAAATATCTATTGTCTTAAAATAAAGTTAAATAAAACAAATTTCCCGTTCGTATAACTCTTCCCATAACTAAACTGTCATTTACTTCCTCTCCTTCTCCTTCTCCTCCTCTGGCTCTATGGTTCTTTCTTACAGCACAAGTTTAGTATTTCTGCCTGCCACCAAGCCTTGTATGTACACTCATCCAACATCTCTTATGTTAACTTTCTCTTATGTTAACTTACTCTCTCTCTCTCTCTCTCTCTTTTCTTCTCTCAATATAATGTAAAGCCTGACTGGAGAAACCAATCAACTAACAAACCAATCATTCAACCATTTATATTGGCTATTATTATACAAAGATTTAAGGCAGCAGGCTGGCAGAATCATTAGCATGTCAGGCAAAATGCTTAGTGGTATTTCATCTGTCTTCACATTCTGAGTTCAAATTCCGCTGAGGTCAACTTTACCTTTCATCCTTTCAGTATCAATAAAATAAGTACCAGTCAAATACTGGGGTAGATGTAATCGACTAGCCCCCTCCCCCAAAATTTCAGGCCTTGTGCCTATAGTAGAAAGGATTATTATACAAAGATTAATATTACTATTCATCCACTTGGGTCAACTCTACCTTGTACAATGTAGTCCTAAATCATCATCATCATTATTTAACATCCGATTTCCATGTTGGCATGGGTTGGACAGTCTGACTGAAAACTGCTAAGCCAGGGTCTGCACCAGGTTCCAATCTGATTTGGCAAGGTTTCTATGCCTGGATGCCCTTCCTAACGCCAACCACTCCGAGAGTGTAGTGGGTGTTCTTTACAGGCCACCGGCATGGGTGCCATTGACTTGTCACTGGCATTGACCACAACTATGGTCTCGCTTGGCTTGACAGGTCAACACAAGCACTGTATATTGCCAAGGGTCTTGGTCACCTGTCATTACCTCCATGAGGCTCAATGCTTGAACAGTGCTTTTTACATGCTACCGGCACGGGTGCCCGTCAGACAGCACTGGCATTGGCCATGACTGGCACTGGCATTGGCCATGACTGGCACTGGCATCGGCCACAATTAGATATTATGTTTTATAATTTAAGTGATAATCTACTTTACTTATTAAAGATTGTTAAGTATGATTAGAGGAAAATTTGGTTACAGTTTCTCACAGATTGGTGAAATGCATAAGGTTGTGGTAGAGACCCTCTTCTGCTAACATTTAAATTTGAAAACCACCCCCTGTTAATGACATTCTCTATACTAACCCATATGTAAAAAAAAAAACAGTGTAAGCCTATAAGTTGCATACTTATGAATTTGGATAATTAATGATTCATTATTTTTCTCAACATATATGTACTCCAACAGGTTCTTATGCACTTATAGATGCCCTGATTATTAATAAGGTTCTCCAGTACTCATACAGTGGCTTCCCTTGTCAGCCTCTTGAGGGAAATTTGACTGCTGTTTCTAGTAAATCAAAAAGAGGGTCTCTACCAGAGCTCTATGCAGTTGGTCAATCTACTAGAAACTGCAGCCAAATATCCTTTACATCATACCCAATAGTCTGTAACAAAGAAGAATGCTGGATAATATGATTGTAGGTAGATTATGTTTTAATTTATTAAGATATAATATATTTAGGAACACTTTGTATAATACAGGATCATCATGGCTGGAATGTTTTGGATCATATAATCAGAACTGACTTGGTACTAGCTAAGACATCACTTACATACAAATACAACCTAGTAGCTCACATCACCAAATTGTTTTAGGTCTCTATGTAGTGAAAAAGCGATATAGACACCCTCTCAGTATTCTCTCTTTTGACCCAATGGAACATTAAGGATGTGACAGCTTGAAGAGAGAAAAGGGTGCATTGAGCCTTGGGCCAACCAAAGCCTTTGAGGGGATTTTTAGACAAAAACTGAAAGAAGCCTATTGTGTGTGTGTGTGTCTTTGTGTCAGTGTTTGTCCCCCACCACTGCTTGACAATCAGTGTTGGTGTGCTTATGTTCCCTGTAACTTAGCAGTACAGCAAACAAAAACCAATACAAGTACCAGGTTTAACCAAAAGTAAGTACTGGTGTTGATTCATTTAACTAAAACTTCTTCAAGGCGGTGCCCCAGCATGGCCACAGTCTAATAACTGAAACAAGTAAACGATGAAAGATACTGCGCACAATTCCTGCAACTATCAACTAAAAAAATTTTACTGATAATATATGGAGATGAATGCAATTTAAAATTTCCCAAACACCATACACACACAACCTCTATAAACATTGACCTTTTCAATAGGAATCAAATACTTCTGAGTTTTTTTGTTTTTTTTTTGGGAGTGGGGGTGCAAATTCTACCAAATTTACTTTGCCTTCCAAGAATCAGTCAATAAAATGGGATCAGTTTAACTACTGATGCAACATCCAGTTTCACGAATAAGTAGAGTATTTAGTTTCATCCTGCACCATTCTCTGAATTCAAATCTTGTTAAGGTAAATTTACCCCTTCACTCCTCAGTACTCGATACAATAATTACCTGCTGCTGTTGTTGTGTAATTCTGGGCAGCCTTGGTCTAATACATGAATAACCCACTACAGTAGCAGCAGCAGGAGCAGCAACATTATAAAACCAGCAAATGATTTGTCATCATGCAGTGTTGAGCTTAACTCCTGCAGTGAAAAGAACTGCCTGTGATAAGACAAACCAGCAGCCTATCTAGTGATAGATTTATCTCTTGCTGTTTTAATGTTGAAGAAACCAAAGATGAATATCAACTAAATGCTTCCTTGTGATTCAAAAAAAAAAAGGGGGGGTTAGCTAAGAAAGAAGTATATTTCTGACCATGTGAGTGTATTCTGTGAATTTGTGTGTGCATGCATGCACATTGCAGTGTATGTAATTGTGACTAAATGGTTAAGAAGTTTGTTTCATAATCTGACGCTAGGTCTGATTTCATTGTCTGGTACTTTGGGCAAGTATTTTCACACATAACATCTAAATAACTCTGACCCTGAAAGTGAAATTGTGTAAACATTGTTAACTGAGTGTAAGACTGTCAGACGGACTATATGGACAGAAGGGAAAAAGGAGCCCCTTTGGTCATGAATGACCATGGGATTGCACCTAGAAAGTTACCCTCAAAGGCACAAGTCCAGGCAAAGTTATTTATAGAAGACTAGCAGTCACACATGCATACCAACCTCCTCTCTCCAGGTCACAGATGTTATCCAAGGGAAAGGCAAAGGCTGATACAGCTTGGCACCAGTGACATTGCAACTGATTTCTACAGATGAGTAAACGGGAGCAACATGAAATAAAAAGTCTTACTCTCTTTACCTTGTTTCAGCCATTTGACTGCGGCCATGCTGGAGCACCGCCTTTAGTCAAGCAAATTGACCCCGGGACTTATTCTATCAGTCTCTTTTGCCGAACCGCTAAGTGACGGGGACATACACACACCAGCATCGGTTGTCAAGCAATGCTAGGGGGACAAACACAGACACACAAACATATACACACACATAAATATATATACATATATACGACAGGCTTCTTTCAGTTTCCGTCTACCAAATCCACTCACAAGGCATTGGTCGGCCCGGGGCTATAGCAGAAGACACTTTGCCCAAGATGCCACGCAGTGGAACTGAACCCGGAACCATGTGGTTGGTTAGCAAGCTACTTACCACACAGCCACTCTCAAAAATACAACGCACAGCCCAACCCGGGAATCAAACTCACTACCGCATGATTGTGAGCCCAATGCTCTAACCAATGAGCCATGCACCTTCATATGGACTATATATTGAACTTATTGTATTAAATTTATTTGTATTCAGATTTTATCTTGGAACTATGTTAATAAAATGATTTACATCCTTACCAACTCTCCAGTTTCTCACCTTTTATTATATATATATATCTATATCTATATATAAGCAAACACAAATGCTGGATTGTATTGAACAAATGATGGAGATGCATTCAATACAAGTTGTAGTCACTTCTTGAAACTGAATTTTATCTCCTAACTCAAGTTTCATGCAACTGCAATCTTCAGGCTAGAACAGATAGCCATGGTGTGAAACTCAAGTTGTAAGATAAAAACTCAGGTTCAATAAAATCAATGTGTGTGTCTGTGTGTGTGGGGGGGAGGGTACATGCGTGCGCATATGTGATGGGAGTCTCTTGTAATCTGAGAATAGCAGTTCCGAAATTTCTTGCTGGACAACCTGCACGATGATTTGTTTGTAGCAGTGGTTCTCATATAAGGTCCATATAAGATTTTTGGTGGTCCACGCAGCAAAATAGTCAATGACAGATCCAAAATAGCATTTTAAGGGCTCCTGAAAAATTTTTGCTTTACATGTATATACTGGAATGTATTGCAAGAAACAGCTTGATTTTTTCTTTCTCTAACATTTAACATAGTTCAACCTACACAAATTAATGTGCGAAAAATAAAATAGGAATTTCGAAAATAGCTTCTATAAAACTAGTTTTTAACCATCAAATGGCTATGGGGGGGGTCCACCAGAATAAAATAGTAATCAAAGGGGCCTATAGATAAAAGATGGTTGAAAACCCCTGGTTTATAGCAATCAAATGTCTTTTTACTGTACATTATCTCACTCCCTCCATCAAATCAACACTGTCTGTACAGGGGCACAGAGTAGCACACATCAGATGTCAAACCGACTGCAGAGCGACATGAGATGAAGTGTTTTGCTCAAGAACACATCTCACCATCCAGTCCAAGAACTGAAACCATGACTTTGCGATTGTGAATGCAACACCCATAACCACTAGACCTTACACCCTCACAATATATCTCCATTCACACACACACACACTGAGGAGGTGAATTAATAAGATTATATAGAGTTTCAACAAGCAATTATGTAATCCTAGCAGTTTATTTGCAAAAATGCATGTATGTTTTTATAAAGCATAAAAGACTATATGTTTCCTGTATTTTATTGATACACACACACAAACATTCATATATATATATATAAAGAAATAAATACATACACACATACACACACACACAATCATATATATTATACATATGTATAGCCCAATCCATGTCAGCATGGAAGATAGCTGTTAAATGATGATCATGATTATATGTGTGTGTATGTGTGTGTTTGAGTGTGTGTGAGTGTATATATATATATATATATATATATATATATATATATATATATATATATATATGATATATATGTATGTATGTTTAAAATAAGGCTATAAAGCATTAAATAAAACTATATTTTAAGTGTGTGTGTGTGTGTGTGTGTGTGTAGGTGTACATGCATAATTCTTGATAATGGTTGCTTGAGAAAATGCTCAATATATAAAGACTGCAATATAGTGTTATTGATGCATAGGGTCTGCGCAAAAAAGGATCACAGGCAGAGCTTATGAAGTGTGTAAACTAGAGAGAAAAGGGGAGAGAGAGAGAGAGAGAGAGATGTGTGAGAGGGATAAAGTAATAGCATGCAACTAATAAAGAGAATAAGCATTCAAAGAGAGAAGGGAAGAGGGGAATGGAAAAACTAAAACGGATTACACAAGATGAGAGATTTAATAAAATGTTTTAATGAGAGATAACAGAGGGAGGAGGAGAAAGAAAGAGAGATGATGTAGAAGAGGAAGAAATTGAGAGTAAAAGAGAAAGTGAAAAGAAAATGAATTTGAAAGGACGAAGAAAATGATGGGGTTTTTTTTCAAGGCTAGAAAAGGGAACAAGTCGGCGTGAGAGAGAAATAGGAAAGAAAAAAGAGGTAGAGAGAAAAAAAAGAAAGCCAAAGAAATGAGAAAGAATTTTTTGTTTTGTTTTGTTTTGTTATTAATATAGGGAATTTGGGGAAAGAGAGAAAGTAGGGAATTGAAGTAAAAAAAAAAAAAAAAGAAGGGGATAATTTGAAAGGAAAAAGACAGAAAATGTAGGAAGAGAGAGTGGGGGGAAATTGTGAAAGGAGAAAAAGAGAGAAAGAGATGGGGGGGAAAAAGAAAGAAAAAAGAGAAGAGAAAGAGAGAGAGAGAACATGATGGGAATGGAGTTGGTTTATTACTATTTGTGTAACCTATTCATTGCAGGTCAGGTCAGCATTATAACGGTGTGGGAGAATGAGTAAGTCTAAACAGAAGTCCAGTCCCTACTACTATAATAATACTGCTACTATTATAAACAAGAGCAATGAATGAATTGCTAGGATAAAAGGCTGACGGCTGTCGTAGCGCGCAGGAGGTGGTAGGGAGTACACATGCCTCATCTCTGAAAATCTAATCCCTAATTTGTTCATCAAAACAAACGTCAACTTGGAGGAAGGCGCTCGTTGGCACGTGTTACTACTATGACAAAACCAAATTGCTTCCCTAAC
This sequence comes from Octopus sinensis, assembly GCF_006345805.1. Taxonomy (NCBI): domain Eukaryota; kingdom Metazoa; phylum Mollusca; class Cephalopoda; order Octopoda; family Octopodidae; genus Octopus; species Octopus sinensis. Next base: position 167,871 of record NW_021835959.1, on the reverse strand, counting down.
CAAACTGCTGCTACAGCGATAAAGCATTGTTTCTTGAGATTTAAAGGGAATATTAGGGGTCCTCTACCGTTTTCTTTTTCTCCTTTTTTTTTTTTTATCCTGAAACTGTATTGATTATTAAAAACCACCACACCAAAAATAAAAAGAGAAATAAATGATGATTCTCTGCTGAAAGAAGAGAAAAAACATTTATCTTTAATAACGATTTTATTTGAATATCAAAAAAGGGAGTTGTTTGCCAAAGGGATTTGTTTTCATTTGAGGAAAACATAGAAATTCTTGTAATTTCACTTATACACCAAATTCTGAAGTAATGAAAGCCCCAAACACACATAGCAAGAAAACAAATTAAACCCCCACCATCTGTCCCCTTTATAAATATCTCTGGCATTCCTTCGGTAACAGCAGATCAGGGGACGTGTAAGAATAGGTCGTCGCAACACCTACACATAATAAATTATGTATGCCAATGTACGTATTGCACGTATGCATGCTCGTAATAAACATGCGCGCATGTGTCTATGCACTTGCATGAATGTTTGGCGTGTTGATAATTATGCATGTGTACATACATCAATACGCGAAATATATACAAATATAAACAACCAAACATTCACAAAACAAAGCATGCACGTAAATATCTACATATACATGCATGTATATATATATATATATATATATATATATATATATATATATATATATATACGCGCGCGCGTGTTCCCACATGTACATGGAAACATGCAACTAACAGGCATTGAGTCGTTCGTTCTACCTGAACTGGTGCTACCTACTGCATCAGCTAGGGATTACAAACACCAATTTCTGCTGGTATAGACTACAGGAGAGACGAGAAAAACACAACCAAGGGAGCAATTAACAGAAAAAAAAACAAATATTAACAATAGTACGAAAGTATTTCTCTATATTTAGAAAGAACCTTGCATGGCAATCACAGAATTGAGCTGGGGGAATACAGCAGTAAAAGGGATGGATTTGTGAACTACTGAGTGATTTGGTAGGGAGGAAGGCAAAATAGGGATGCTGTTTAGAAAGACTAGTAAAAGAGAAAATAATTTCAATGAATGTTAGATAATCGGGCACTTGTTTGTTCTTTTTTTTTCCAATGGGAGAGGGGAAGAAGCTCATAAAGTCATATTAGGAAAATGAGACTGCACGTTTAATTAAAATAAATCAGGCCACAATGTTGTTGTCATGGGCACTACGAGAAATGAAAGGGTTTATGTATATATCATTTATTGGCAATAGTAGTAGCATAGGTTTACTGAAAACTGACCCTTTGGATTCCTGGCAATAACCTATTTTCGAGTGGAATCTGAATGTCCCTATATATATATATATATATATATATATATATATATATATATATATATATATACATATATGTACATACACATATATATGTACATACACATATATATGTACATACACATATATATGTACATACATATATATATATATACATACATATATATACATACATATATATACATACACATATATATGTACATACACATATATATGTACATACACATATATATGTACATACATATATATATACATACATATATATACATACATATATATATACATACATATATATATACATACATATATATATATATATATATATATACATACATACATATACATACATATATATATATATGTACATACACATATATACATAGTAATTTTAATATTTCTATTATATATATATATACATACATACATATATATATTTTCATACATACACATATACAGACATACATATATGTGTGTGTGTGTGCAGGTGGGTAAGTATATTATATATAAATTCACACGTGTATAGGCGTATGCAAACACACACACAAACACGTATATATACACATGTGTGTACATACGAATATACATATCTATCTATAGATAGATATCCATTATTCTATACACTTGTATACGTGATTTAGTATGTTTGTGTACATATATATATATATATATGTGTGTGTGTGGTGTGTGAAGGTGTGTGAATTCATATATATTATATATATATATATATATATATATCATGCACCTATTTAAAGCCGCTATGAATTCTAAAGACTGAAGCATTTTCGACAATATTCTCTCTCGCACACATACACACATTTTCATCTGACGCTTTTAATGAACATTATAACATTTATCAAAAAGCTCCTGGTCCGTCCAATAGTAGAATGTAAGCGAAAGCGAAGTTTACAGGAGAAATCGGTGCTTGACGAAGTTTGTGACGGAGGAAGAGGGGAAGACAGGACACCAAATTAAAATTGGTACCTAATGGTTAGAGGCAGACAGGCTGGCATATTATCTTGAAAAGAATGATGACAACCACTAGGAAAACAATCGCCCACACGTAATATTAAGTCGATCAGAAGAACTCTTAGCCATAGATTAGATTTTGTTCAGTGTGTTTGAGTGCGAGTGTGTGAGTAAAAAAAAAATAAACAAGCGAGCGATAAGGCGAGGCGTACAACGAATACACATAAATAAAATATAGATAATATAATTTATACATATACGCTCACATATGCACTTATTTAAAGTCGCTATGAATTTTAAAAACACTTATCCATACAAATACATATTTGTATTGAGTTGTTTTAGTACATTAATAATATGTATACACATACATACGTGTATGTAAATATATATATATATATATATATATATACACACGCATACATGTATATATGGTGTGTGTTTGCATATATATATATATATATATATATATATATATATATATATACACACGCATACACGTATATATGGTGTGTGTTTGCATATATATATATATATATATATATATACACACACACGCATACACGTATATATGGTGTGTGTTTGCATATATATTTATATATATATATATATATATATATATATATATATATATATATATAGTGCATATAGACACACACACACACGTGTGTATGTGTTTGGTACTTGGCGTGAGTGACTTCTGTCTCCAAGCAAAACATGGGTGGAGCTGGCGAGAGTCAGTACCATTATGACTGTCAAACAATCTAGACTCAAATCGTGGTGGATAAGAGTTGGAAATCCAGATCAACATCTACCGTCTATTGACATGGGAATTCACACGTCTATTATTATTTGTATAAGTGTGCAGTTGTAGATATAAAAGGGCGATGAGGTATGATTTACCAGTTAAAGACTACTTGACTTACATTGCGAGTAAGAAGCCGCCGATAAACTAAATAATTCTTACATCATAAGGCACAGTGCTTCAATTAATAGGGTAGGAGGAAATGTAATGAAGCGACGTTCATGCCTTTCTCAAGAGGATTTGAAACCGCATCACGGACTTTGGTTTCTCGGTAGCTTAATTCTGTTATACTCTTTATATAACTATCATAATACAAAAACTTAATATAAGGCACAGCACAAAGACATATTTAGGTAGATGAGAAACTGGGATAAAGTAACGATCGTACTTTTCCAACGGCTAAAAGAGGCGAAAATGTGAAGTGTGATGGCTATAAACATATAGAGTGATGCAACGGTTTTGAACCCCAACAAACCATTTATACCTGGCTGATCAAAAGTAACAATGACAATTTAGCGAAGCTTTAAGATGCCTTAAAATACCACGTTTATTTACAGTTGGTCACGGTACAAGAATGTTGATAGCAATGGGTCTGTCTGACACTGTGTGCGTTACACTACAACAATATTCGTGTGTACAGGTACACACTGCGGTTGATTTATATAATTTCTAAATGTACGTGTGTTGTATTGTTTTTATTGCTGTATATAAAACAGGGATGTGTACAAATATCTCACCTTAAAGAGTATTGTATACATATACATGTGTGTGTGCGCGTGTGTGAGTGGGTGTGTATGAGTGTGTGTGTGAGTGTGTGTGTGTGAGTGTGTGTGTATGTGTTTCGTGACACTTCCTCGTTTGCGTGTTTCGGTGTTTATGATGGCCGTATGTATATATATACATGCTTCATGGAGGAGCATGTTAGGAGGCCTTAATGACAAAAATAACTCGGCTTAGCATTGAAGAAGGTTTACAGACTTTTACATTTTGTCAAACAAATACACATTGCACAATTATATGATACTGTTAATCACCATTAATACTAATGATAATTATTATCATAATCCCTATTCTTTTCGGGGTCGATAAAATAAGTACCAGTTGAATACTAGGGTCGAAATTATCGACTTGCCCCCTTCCCCCACAAAATTTCAGGCCTTGTGCCTATAACAAAAGAATGATTATTATTATTATTGGAGATGTTGGTAGTAGTGGTTGTAGTGGTACTGGAATCACAACAAATTTTGTTTTTAGTTAATCACAAGCATCATTTCTGATCGTTTCCTGAAAAGAACGTTCGTTTGAACGAACGTAGGCAAATAATGGGTGTGTGATTGATGGTCGAAATGAGGAGTGAAAAGAAAAAAACCGACAAGAAAAAGAAAAAAACAATCTCTTATTTACAAGAAGTATTCAGTACCGATCAAACATACATAAAACTATCAATATATAAATAGATAAATACGGGTAGAGAGAGATCTCAGTAAGTAAACGACCGAACGGACGGACGGGCAGACGAAGGGACGGGCAAAAACACACGAAATTGACAAGAAATGAGATCAGAGAATATAAACAAGCTGACCTATGGATGATTCAAATTTAAAACAATTAGTACAACTAAAAAGAACGTTAGCTTACTTGATTTAGGTGTTTTGGCTTCTTTGTTATTTATTTTCTTTGTAATTTTTTTTATGGCAACCGGTAGATATTTTCACTTGAATGTCACAACATGCCCGTTTACAGTACACCGACAGACAGAACAGGCGACGGTTCCTCCTTAGGTATGTGTATCTCCCACTCTGGTTACTAGTCTTTCTCTTTCTCTCTATCTCAGTGCTGGGTAAATTCAGCCACTTGGAGAACTCACTCACGCACGCACTCTCACTCAACTTGCTGGCTACACTCGTTTATTTTATTTCTGCTTTACTCACTAACATACGTCATCATTTATTGCTTTGCTGTCTACGTCACAAACTATTGCATAAAATCTTTCTCCATCTCTGTCAACCTGAATAATTTTGTTTTTTTTTTACTCTTTGATCTCTCAGAATTTTGGTTCTCTCTCACTCACTCTCTCTGTCCCTCTCTCACTCGCTTCGCTATCCCTCTCTCTCGCTCTCTCTGTTCCTCTCTACCTGTACCCCTCTCACTCACTGTCTCTGTCCCTCTCTCACTAGCTTCGCTATCCCTCTCCCTCGCTCTCTCTCTCTCTCTGTTCCTCTCTACCTGTCCCCCTCTCACTCACTGTCTCTGTCCCTCTCTCACTCGCTTCGCTATCCCTCTCTCTCGCTCTCTCTCTGTTCCTCTTTACCTGTCCCTCTCTTTCCCTTCTCTTTCTCTCCTGTTCCTCTATCTCCTTGCCCCCTCTCTCTCCTTCTTTCTCTCCTATTTCTTTCTTCTGTTCTCTTTTCTGTCTCTTTCTCTCGCATGATCTCACTTTCCCGTCTCCTCTCAACGTTTTATTATATTTTTTATTTTATCTCACGTTTTGCCTAAAAAAAAAAAATTGACACTGACTCCCTCACTCGTTCAGTCTTCAGTATTTTCTACTGACATCTCTATCCTCAATACCAACTTTACCAACAGAATCTTCTACCGCATTCTCATTTCTTCCCCATCCCCACTACCTTTCTACTACTTCCTTATTCTCTCCCTATTCTGTCACCCATTTTCTACTTTCTGTTTCAAAAGATTTGGAAAAAAAAATTTTTGTTTTCTTTGCTTTTCTGAAAACTGGACGTTTTTTTCTTCTGTTTTTTTCCTCCATATGACCTAGAAATATACGTTATCTCTTCCACCCTTTCTCTCTTTTTCCCTTTCTTTCTCTCTTTTCTATTTCGTTTTGTGATATTCATGTTTGTTCTTATTCCTTTCTTTTACTTTTCATCCCTTCTTTTCTCAGACTTCCCTTTCTCCTTATTCGAAAGTAGTCTTCAAGAAACACTTGAAAATGACTTTCAGATGCCAAAGTAATAATAATAATAATCATAATAACAATCAGAAACTAGGAAGAACATCATAACTCCCACCCACGAAAAAGTAAAGAAAGAAAGAAAGAAAGAACAGATATTCGAAAACAAAAGAAAAAATGACTACCAAAAATCAAAAAGAATGACAAGGAACAGGGTTCGCTAAGTTGATTATGTGTTAGAATTGTTATTAATTGGTGTTTTGTTTCTACATCACTTGTTTTCAGTTTTCACAATATGTAGACACACACACACACACGCATATGTGGGAGGCTGTAAATTATATGGAGTATGAGTGGGAGTATTGTGAGTAATAAAAAATAGGGATATAAATATTGGGATCTTTTCGGTTTGAACGGCAGTTTTTAACATAATTTCTAGGTAACTAAAAAATTTTAAACTTCGTATACTGGTAGAATGTGTTTATAAAACATCTTTTTCTCTTGGCTTTATTGAGAAAATTCTATAGTTTGTAAGATATTTGTTGTTTTTTTTTCTGCAATTTCAACCAATCACTGTCGTCCATTGAGGTAAAAAAACATTCTGTGCCATATGAATATGTCCCTGGTTTAAGAAACAGATTGGGTTTATTTACATTTGTGAAGAAAAAAATATACCCTTCCCTCCACCCCTAACCCTAAAACAGATTGAAATGTAATAGATCGATAGTAGGGTCATAATTATGGGTGACAATTTCATATGACACCGCTAGAAAAAACTGCTGTTCAAACCGCAAGGATCCAAATATTGTGTGTGCTTATGAGTTAGCATATAGGAATGGAAGTGCAGTTAAAATGTTCACTTCAGTCATTTCTTTCTGCATCTCCCCTCCCCACTGAATGCCCTACTGTAACCTGGAGTTGACTAATGAATTGTGGGATCAGTTTCAGAGACAGAAACTGAAAAGACACCTATAGTGTATATGGACGATCCCGCTTATAGCATTTCGTTACTTTGTCAAATCAATGCCCTGTAAAGACATAGGAGTGTAAGTTAGAATCTTTTGAACACTACTCCAGTGTCTTCTATATAGAGAATCTCTGAATCTCATTTGTGGACTGTATATGTATGTATGTATATATATATATATATATATATAGGCGCAGGAGTGGCCGTGTGGTAAGTAGCTTGCTTACCAACCACATGGTTCTGGGTTCAGTCCCGGCATCTTGAGCAAGTGTCTTCTACTATAGCCTCAGGCCAACCAAAGCCTTGTGAGTAGATTTGGTAGACGGAAACTGAAAGAAGCCTGTCGTATATATATATATATATATGTGTGTGTGTCTGTGTTTGTCCCCCTAACATTGCTTGACAACCGATGCTAGTGTGTTTACGTCGCCGTCACTTAGCGGTTCGGCAAAAGACACCGATAGAATAAGTACTGGGCTTACAAAGAATAAGTCCCAGGGTCGATTTGCTCGACTAGAGGCGGTGCTCCAGCATGGCCGCAGTCAAATAACTGAAACAAGTAAAAGAGTATATATAACATAAATAATATATATATATACATATGTATATATATATATATATTTTTTGTCTTCAAACTAGCCAGATTCGGCCTCTCACACATGCCCTACAATATTGTTTTCTACTCTAGGTACAAGGCCTGAAATTTTGGGGGAGTGGAGCCAGTTGATTGTGATGTTGAACTTAAAAATGGTCTATGACTATTTAATTTTTTCCCACTAGGCCGCTGGTGGCAAAAAAATTCTACAAAATTTTTTGCCACCCTATATTGATTAATTATGAATTTTCTGGTTAATTCCGTAATGGAATCGGCGGCTTATATTTATTTGCTGCCGATAAATTTGGCGCGAGTGCAATGATTTGAAAATTTTAGGTCAGATATTGCCGAGGCAGGGACAGAAATGCCTCGTGAAAATATCTGTTCCGATCTGGCTATTTCTTACTGACGAATCTAAGGGCCTATGGAAGATTGGCTTGATTTAATTTAATCAGGTTAGTTTACCATTAAACAGTAGATGAAACTGTGCATCGTATAAGAAATTACAGGGTAAATGTTTTTTAATTTTCTCCTGGTTTACGGAATTAATGTTATTTTGCGGTTGAAGCTTTGGCTGTTATTTCTAGTGGGTGAATGGCCTATTATGGCCGTTCCTTGATTGTGATGTTGAACTTAAAAATGGTCTATGACTATTTAATTTTTTCCCACTAGGCCGCTGGTGGCAAAAAAATTCTACAAAATTTTTTGCCACCCTATATTGATTAATTATATATATATATATATATATATATATATATATATATATATATATATATATATATATATATATATACATATATATAAGTATATATATAATAATATACATGCACATAAGGTTACAGATAATCAAATATATATACTAGAGTATACATATACATCCACATCAATGGGTACATATATATATATGAAAGGGAAAATGAAAGAAGCCCGTCATGTATATATATATATATATATATATATATATATATATACATGACGGGCTTCTTTCATTTTCCATCTATCAAATCCACTCACAAAGCTTTGGTTGGCCTGAGGCTATAGTAGAACACACTTACCCAAATATGAGGGTAATAAATTAAAATTAATTTATTTGGCTATTAAAAGTGAAACTTGGGTACAGGATTAACTAATTCATTTTTTGTTCACACTATGTCATGAACAGTGTGCCTTATGAATTCTTTTTCTCGTGGTTTGAGCTTTGACTGCCCTTTTTAGCATGTAAGGAGTCCAATCAAGGGTCTCCTCACTGTGCATAAATCTTTATACACTCTTTTATATATATATCTGTAATATAATATGTGACAGTTATTTGGTTGCCATAATAAAACTCTGAGTTTCAGATGTTGGGGCGGAAATCTGCTCTGGCATCTCGTCAGTTGCCTGCCTCGATAACTGACGAGATGCCGGAGCAGATTTCCACCCCAACATCCGAAACTTGGAGTTTTATTATGGCAACCAAATAATTGTCACATATTATATTACAGATACATTCCTCTATTTACATAATATCGAAGTCTCATTCATTTTTTTGTTGTCATACCATTACTATTAGTATATATATATATGTATGTATGTATGTACGTATGTATATATTCGGAATTCAAATAACTTATCAGTATCTTTGAAAAAATAATAATACATGCGTACATATAGATATATATTTATATTTATATATATACTAGCAGTATCGCCCGGCGTTGCTCGGGTTTGTAAGGGAAATAACTATATAAGCATTTTTAGAGAGTTATAGCAAAAAAATGCATTAAAAATGGAAAAAAATGATGGTAAATTTTTTTTTAAATCATTGACTCATCGTAGACATTTTTAGAGAGTTACTTCCCTTATATAATAGCGAAAAAAATGCATTAAAATGGAAAAAAAATTATGGTAAATTTTTTTTAAAATCGTAGACTCATCGTAGACGCGTGCTAATTCCAAGAAGGGCTCGATATGAATCACGACTATAAGATACCTGGTTTTGGTTAAACTGCACCGCAAAATGTGGGAGTAGTTAGGAATCTAAATCGTAGGAGACAGACACACAACCTTACTTTTATGTATAAAGATATATACGTTTATATATATCCTGGTTTAAATGTAACATCTAAGATAGTTTTAAACCACACAGCAAGGACTTGTTAGAATATGCTACAAATAATGCTGATGGCATATGAGATGCAATTGTCAAGCTATGCCTGTTATACTTAACTCAAGCACTCGATGTACTTGAAATCATTAAAGCACTTATAGGCTTTTAATTCTATTGTATCACGATAGTGTAGACGTACGTGTACTTCTCAAACTGGCTTATTTGAAGTCATGTGATAACATGGGTTTTTTTGTTGTGGATAAGGGGTTTGGGTTCAGTCCCACTGCACAACACCTTGGGCAAGTATTTTCTACTCTGATTCCAGGCCAGCCAAGGCATTGTGAATGAATTTGGTGGGCAGAAACTGAAAGTCCATCATATACGTGCATGTGAGCATGTGTGGGTGGGTGTGTTTCTGTGGGTGTATGTGTGCGTGTGTGTATGTATAAAGGCGTGTGCATGTATATGTGTGTGGGCATGTGTGCATGTGTGTGCTTGTATGTGTGTGTGTGCGTGTGTGTGTGTGTGTGTGTGTGTGTGTGTGTGTGTGTTCGTGTGTGCATTCATGTATGTGTGTATGCATGTGATGGTTGTAAATGATCATCATTGTTTTACAAGAGAGGTTGTTTGCTTCCAGTCTTCTGTGGAAAGCATGTCTAGCTATGGGAAAATATCATCTTGCTTCGAAACTGGTGAAGGTTGAGGACAGGAAGAACTTCCAACCATAGATAATCTGCTTTGACAAATTTTGTCTGATCCATACAAAACATGGAGAAGTGGATGATGATGATGATATGTACACACACACATACACAAGGACAAATATACACTTACAGATGCCCATACAAGTGTGTATATTTACATGGGTTGTGTGTATATATGTATACTAATGTATGGAGTTCTGTTCTTCTGTTTGTTCTACAAAGCCCATGTATATAAACATACATATATGTATATGACTTCAGATAAAATATATCTTGTTTGACTCATGGTGATATATATATATATATATATATATGTGAAGAAGTGCCACTCCCAAACAGTTGAAGGTATCAGGGGGATGAGGTAGTCAAGCATGACCTCAGAGCGTTGGGCTTCACTGGGGCAATGGCGAAGGACCAAGATCTCTGGAGATATGCTGTGACTGCAAAGACCCAGGCTGCTTCCTGCATCAGTTCCACATAGCCCCTGCCCATTCAAAGTACCCCGGATCCCAGAACGTTCCGCTGTGCTTGAGGAGACCTGTTGAGTCAAGTACATGAACATGAACATGAACGTCGAAATAAATATCAATGGAAATAGTAGTTATGATGCCTGTGCCGGTGGCACATAAAAAGCACTATCCGAACGTGGCCGATGCCAGCGTGCCCCGACTGTTTACAGTTGGATAGATAGACAAATATAACAAAATAATTTGATAAAAAATGTGAATTTTTAATTTTTAATTATTTTCTGAGATTTTACAAAAACAACAAAATGCCCCGAATGTTTACAGTTGGATAGATAGACAAATATAACAAAATAATTTGATAAAAAATGTGAATTTTTAATTATTTTCTGAGATGAAGTAAGGTAGCGAGCACTGAAGGAAAGGAATATTGTCTTTGACGAGAGAAAAGATAGAGGAGGAGACAGACAGATAGACAGACAGACAGACAGACAGACAGACAGATAGATAGATAGATAGATAGATAGATAGATAGATAGATAGGGTACTTTTTGGTTATCTCACCCCCATTAAAAAATTGCCATTGAAAAAATTGAGTTAATGTGGCCACGAGAGATTGGATTAAAAGAATTAGATCCTTTTGATTCAATACTTTAACACATTGGTGATGTTTGGCCTCCTCAATAGTCATATTCTTTTACTTGTTTCAGTCATTTTGACTGTGGCCATGCTGGAGCACCACCTTTAGTCGAGCACATCGACCCCAGGACTTATTCTTTGTAAGCCTAGTACTTATTTTATCGGTCTCTTTTGCCGAACCGCTAAGTTACAGGGACGTAAACACACCAGCATCGGTTGTCAAGCGATGTTGGGGAAACAAACACAGACACACAAACATATACACACACACATACATATATATATATATATATATATATATATATATATATATGTATACATATGATGGGCTTCTTTCAGTTTCCATCTACCAAATCCACTCACAAGGCTTTGGTTGGTCCGAGGCTATAGTAGAAGACACTTGCCCAAGGTGCCATTCAGTGGGACTGAACCTGGAACCATGGCATGGTATGATTTGTTAACCGTGGCATGGTATGATTTGTTATAAAAATGTTATCAGATTCAATAAGATGTTTAATTCTTCCAGTTTTCATGTTTATTAATCTTTATCAGTTTTGTATGATTTGTTATAAAAATATTATCAGATTCAATAACACATTTCATCATTTCACTTTTGTTTTTGTTTTTTTTTTTGTTTGTTTTATTGAGAGTTAAGCATTGTTTTAAGATGTGGGAGATAACCAAAAGTACCAATATTTCTCATAAAACTTGTGGAGATAACCCAATTTTTTAATGGGGGTGAGATAACCAAAAACTACCGATGATAGATAAATAGATAGATAGATAGATAGATAGACAGACAGACAGACAGACAGACAGACAGACAGACAGACAGACAGACAGATAGATAGATAGATGGATAGATAAATAGGTAGATAGATAGGTAAGTAGGTAGGTAGGTAGGTAGGTAAGTAGGTAGGTAGATGATTGATAGATAGTTAGACAGATAGATAGATAGACATATAGAGAGAGAGACAGATAGATAGGTAGAGAGGGAAAGCGATGGATTTCTTTTCCATTTGGAATGTTTTTTACCACTCATTTATTCATTTAGTTTTTTTACCATTGTATAGATACTGGCATGAAATATGAGTTCAATGATGATGACCTCTTTTAGGATGGGGAGAGGTCATCACTAAAATGATAGAATTCAGTATGTTGGTGACAGCAATTTTTGTCAAAGAGACATGTCACATCATCACCCTCTTTTATTATGACTCCCACTGCCACCATCAACACTACTACTTTTAATAAAACATCAACTCTCCCTAAATTTCTTTGACTATCTTTCTCTCCATCTCTCACTCTCTCTTTCTCTCCGTCTCTCTCTCTCTCTCTCTTTCTCTCTCTGTCTTGACTGTCTCTATGCCTACCATTACTCTCACCCCATCATGAGGAATAGCAGGAGCATCATTGAATAGTTGGAGAGGGGGCCTAAGTGTGATACACTGACACAGAAATTAGTTTCTGCATTTATTTTATTAGATGTTTAATTTGGGGGAAACTGTACTTCAATTAAAGTGTATTTCATATATGTGTGTGTATGCATGTGTATGTATTAAAGAAAGCAAAAACTGAACCAAAAATGATAGTGTTCAGTAGTTGGTTCAGTATGCTGGCCACAGGAATTTCTGTCCAGGAAAGTTGTACATTATCTCCCCTTTCTCTTACCCACTATCTCTCTTATTATTACTCCTATTGTCGCCATCAACCTTACTACTTTAAATAAAACATTATTACATGTATGTGTGAGTGTGTGTGTGTGTGTGTGTGTGTGCGTGTGTATGTGTGTGTGTGTTTATGTATACATGTGTATATATTCAGATTTTTTGCATGGAATCAAGGGTTGATGGTACTTGATTCCGCAAAAAATCCAAGTTTTTGTTTTTTCTTAGTGAAAATCATGCGGGTGTTTACACAAAAATTTACCCCTTGGCTTTCTTCAACTCCTCCCCTCCTCTACCACACGATCGCTGTCCGTTTTATGCATTGTTGTCCTATTTCGGCTGACCACCTTTGAGGTCAGTCGCATCTATTCTGTTTTTGTCTCACCACCCAGTCAGTAAGATTTTTTTTCATTTCCTTTTTCCCTGTGCTAGCTTACTACGCTGTCTTGTTCTGTCTTGCCACCCAGTCAGTAAGACTTTCCCACTGTTTTGCTCCTTTGTGCTCACATACTACACTGTCTGATAGTCGAAAGACTCTATTTTGTTTTGTTGTAATTTTGTTGTATAGCCGAAAGGCTTTTGTCCATTGTATACGTATAATTCTATTTCTTATGTTACGTTCATCCAATATTTGAAAGACCCTTTCTGTTTGTTATTTCCTTGTGTTTGTATATGTACATTCGTTTGCCTTGCTCAGAGGCTTAATGCCCTCAGCTTAACTCATAGGCCCAACTGGTTTCGAGTAGTATCTGAGAAAAATGAGCAAAACTATGTAGACATTCTAGACTCCGACTGAAGAAGTAATTGGTTGCGAATGATCCATGTATCTTGTTTTGTCTTGTTTGCTGTTGCTGTGCTATCATCCTTTTCCTGCTTGTTATGTTTGGATGATTTCCATTTGTTGTTTTTCACCTTTGATCTATATATATATATATATGGCACTTGTGCCCTGTGTTAGTAGGGTGCTAAGAGCACCATCCGAGCGTGATCGTTGCCAGAGCGGCTAACTGGCTTCTGAGCCAGAGGCACGTAAAAGGCACCATTCGAGTATGATCATTACCAGTGTCGCCTTACCACTGGAACCTGTGCCGGTAGCATGTGTAAAAAGATTCGAGTGAGGTCATTGCCAGTACCGCCTGACTGGCCCCCATGCCGGTGGCATGTAAAAGCACCCACTACACTCTCAGAGTAGTTGGCGCTAGGAAGGGAATCCAGCTGTAGAAACTCTGCCAGATCAAGACTGGAGCCCAGTGCAGCCATCTGGTTCGCCAGCCCTCAGTCAAATCGTCCAACTCATGCTAGCATGGAAAGTGGACATTAAACGATGATGATGATGATGATGATATATACACACACACGTATACATAAACACACACAGACATAGATATCAACCTCAGTGCGTAACCGGTACATATTCAATTGACCCCAAATGGATGAAAGGCAAAGTCAACCTTGGCGGAATTTGAACTCAGAACGTAGCCGCAGACGAAATACCGCTAAGCATTTCGCCCAGCATGCTAACATTTCTGTTTGCTCACCGCCTTATTCTTTCAGTTTCTGTCTACCAAATCCACTCACAAGGCTTTGATCAGTCCGAGGCAGTAGCAAAAGACACTTGCCTAAGGTACCATGCTGTGAGTCTGAACCCGGAACCATGTTGTTGGGAAGCAAGCTTTAGAAATTTAGATTCATCATGTTCAGCATATGAAATTTCATGTTTGACATCTTACCTAATTAAAATTTTACCTGAAGATGGTAAATTATATGTTACTAGAGACAATTTAATATGCATATAAACCAGGCATTATATGCAAAATTTCACCGAACACTTCATGGAATTGATGATAACTCATTGACCCTGACATATAAATTTATAAATTAAAGCCTAATTGATAATGTATAATTAATAAAGAAATTTCATGACTTAAAAGCAATAATACTTTTGTTGTTTTGTTTCATTAATACTTTTTAATGAGAAATATTTCATTGATATTTGGCTAGAAATTAATGAGTTTTTAATCTTGAATTACTAAATTCTTTCAGGTTCGATTTGTTAATAATTCAATACCCTAATACACAAAATCATCACAGGTATTTATGAACCCCTTGCATAGCACCATAGATTATTAGTGACTGCTTTACCAACACCTGCTATGAATCACCGAAACTAACTGTGAGAGATATTGAAACAAAAGGTGTCGTCATGTACAAGAGCTTACCTCAACAGGAAGAACTTATATCCAACAATGTATGTCACCTTAATGTCATCTCAAAGAATTTACCATGCAGATCTTGTACTCACAACTACATGTAGGTATGAACGAAACATAATCAAACTCACCTGCACTATAAAAATTAACATAAAGATAAACCGAAAATATTGAAATATACCTGATGTAGATTTCAGTGTCATAGACAGCCATATTTCATAAGAAGGATGGTTAGTGGGTGGTGCTCAAATGACTATGAAAGATAAACAGCAGAGAGAGAGAGAGAAAGATGTGAATGGAATTGTGGAAGCACTCCGTTGGTTACGAATCAACGGAACAGCCTGCTCGTGAAATTAACGTGTAAGTGGCTGAGTACTCCACAGACTCGTGTACCCTTAACGTAGTTCTCGGGGATATTCAGCGTGACACAGAGAGTGACAAGGCCGGCCCTTTGAAATACAGGTACAACAGAAACAGGAAGTAAGAGTGAGAGAAAGTTGTGGTGAAAGAGTACAGCAGGGATCACCACCATCCCCTGCCGGAGCCTCGTGGAGCTTTAGGTGTTATCGCTCAATAAACACTCACAACGCCCGGTCTGGGAATCGAAACCGCGATCCTATGACCACGAGTCCGCTGCCCTAACCACTGGGCCATTGTGCCTCCACGAATGGAATTATAATAGACTAACTTAAAAGCTGCACTTGGTGTGGACTTTTAAGTTAGTTCTTCAAACTGAAGAGGGCTAAATAGCATGACTATAATACGTCTATAATGACTATATATCTCAATGGCGCTTGATCAGAGGTTAAGGATGGATGAGAATTAATTCTGTAATGCAATCATTCTATGGTTCCAGCCTGAATTTGAGTTCCAACTGTTGGCCAATTTGTACCAAAGTTCTTATCTTGACATAAAATTAACAAAGTTAGGCACAGGAATGGCTGTGTGGTAAGTAGCTTGCTTACCAACCATATGGTTCCAGGTTCATTCCCACTCTGTGGCACCTTGGGCAAGTGTCTTCTACTATAGCCTCAGGCCAACCAAAGCCTTATGAGTGAATTTGGTAGATGGAAACTGAAAGAAGCCAGTTGTATATATGTATATACATATGTATGTGTGTGTATATGTTTGTGTGTCTGTGTTTGTCCCCGCCATCATCACTTGACAATCGATAATGGTGTGTTTATGTCCCCATAACTTAGCGGTTCGGCAAAAGAGACCAATAGAATAAGTACTAGACTTCCAAAGAATAAGTCCTGGGGTCAATTTGCTCGACTAAAAGCGGTGTTCCAGCATGGCTGCAGTCAAATGACTGAAACAAGTAAAAGAATAAAAGAGAAGTGAATGTCATTTATCTGTCCCTTGATCTTGGATATCATCTGACAAATGCCAACCAAGATGGTGTGAATCAGCCAAGCTTTACCTGCTAGAAATAGCAACCCAAATGCTTTTAAATCAGATCCTAATGCTGGATGTTCAAGATCCAAATGAAAGACAGATTTTCAATCTCAGGATCATCCTGATTTCAAGGAGGTATAATGTGTCTTTGTAGAGCAAATATAGACTGATAGAGATAGAGAGGTCCCGGACAGACAGAATTTCACATTTATTATTATAGATGATGTAATTTATGACTACATCTATAAAATTCTACTGAAACAGCTATCATAAATTTTAAACACCATTTGTGTTCTCTTTATATATATTTATAGGCATAAGAGTGGCTGTGTGGTAAGTAGCTTGCTTACGAAGCCTTGTGAGTGGGTTTGGTAGACGGAAACTGAAAGATGCCCATCGTATATACATACATATATATATATGTATGTGTGTGTATATGTTTGTGTATCCCCTCAACATCGCTTGACAACCAATGCTGGTGTGTTTACATCCCCACAACTTAGCGGTTCGGCAAAAGATACCAATAGAATAAGTACTAGGCTTACAAAGAATAAGTCCTGGGGTTGATTTGCTCGACTAAAGGCGGTGCTCCAGTATGGCCACAGTCACATGACTGAAACAAGTAAAAGAGTAAAGGAGATATATTTACATATAATATAATGTGTGTGTGTGTGTGTGTGTGTGTGTGTGTGTGTTCGTGTATGTGTGCATGCATGTTCACATGTATATGATAGCTGCAACTTAATCTCAAGCAATGCTCTCACCTCAATGTTCTCTTAAACCACCATAGAAGTGGCTTTTCACTTTGCTAAGGACCAACACTGTTTTGCTCAGATGTGGCAAAGATGGACACCCACACTGACAACAACAAGCCTTCATTCTATCATAGAATCTCTCATTGAGTGTTTTGTCTTTTTTATACTATGGCCAGCCATAGAATGCAACATAATATAGACATTAAAAATCAAGTGATATTTGATTTGTACCTGAAGCTTTGTAACCCTGTAGCATTTAAACTGGCCATATCCACCTGAAATATTCTATCTGTTTTATGTTCAAACTGACAAGATCTGGCTTCTCACACCTACACAACAATGTCATTAAAAAACTACACAATCACATCTTCAAAATCTCAAAGCTACAAGATAATTGAGGATTAATTTTATAAAATATAAATATATAAGTATTACATTTGATAAAAGGAGTCTGAATGCTAATGGGTTAAAGTAAGGAAAGTCCTTGCACAGCACCAATTACACTTTCTAAACTATGTACACTTTTCACTTCTATATTTTAGAGATGAGGAATTATGTACATAATTATGTACCACTATGCCATATGTCTATGGGCATATGGCGTAGTGGTTAAGAGCGCGGGCTACTAACCCCAAGATTCTGAGTTTGATTCCAGGCAATGACCTTAAATAATAATAATGATAATAATAATGATAACAATAATAATAATAATAACAACAACAACATCGAATGAGAATGAGAATAATAATAATAACTTCGAATGAGAATAGGAATGAAAACCCAGTTTCGAAATTTCCCCAAGACACCTGATGAAGGCTGGAGGGTATATCAGCAAACAAGATGAGGACAAATATCTATCAAATGTAAATAATGTAAATTATGTACACTTTTGTTCCCAGAAAATGAAGAAATGTACACCATTGGATACAAATGAAGTCATTAGTGTTACATCTGAGTTTTCCTTTTCCTATAGAGATGTCTAAACAATGACCAGTGGCCTTTCATTCCCAGTTGATGGATGGCTATTGACTCTACTGAATTCATCCATCTGTTGTGAGTGTTTGTTTTCCATCCTGCAGAGTGCTGAATCAAAATCACATTTCTTACCAAGCAGTGTTGACAGGATTGCTGGTTCAACCACAGACAGCCTGACCATGCGACAGGTTGTACTGGAATACAGGTTACCAATATCAATGAGCAATCTCATACACGCACGCACACACACACACACAATTACAGTGTAAAAGACATATTGGTTTCAAATTTTGGTATGAGGCCAGTAATTTTATGGAAGGGAGAGAGTGAGTCAATTACTCTGACCCCAGTGCTCAGCTGGTACTTATTTTAGTGATCTCGAAGGGGAGTAAACCTAGCACATTGACCCCCAGTACTCATCTGGTACTTATTTTATCAACCCTGAAAGGATGAAAGGCAAAGTTGACCTAGGCAACATTTGAACTCAGAATTTTAAGATGGATGTAATACTACCAAGCATTTTGCCCAGCGTGCTAACAATTCTGCCAGCTCACCACCCTGTGGGAGACATATTAGCTATTCAGAAGAACACAAAAACTTTTAACCTCATTTAAACAGTTATTCTTTTCTACTCTAGGCACAAGGCCTAAAATTTTGGAGGAAGGGCCCAGTCGATTAGATCGACTTCAGTATGCAACTGGTACTTAATTTATCAACCCCGAAAGGATGAAAGGCAAAGTTAACCTCAGCGTCTACTCTAGGCACAAGGCCTGAAATTTTGAAGGAAGGGGCCAGTCAATTAGATCGACTTCAATATGCAACTGGTACTTAATTTATCAACCCCGAAAGAATGAAAGGCAAAGTCAACCTCGGCGGAATTTGAACTCAGAACATAAAGACAGACGAAATACTGCTAAGCATTTCGCCTGACATTCTAACGTTTCTGCCAGCTCGTTAAACATTATTTGGTGTTAAACTTTACATCACATTGAGTCAGTGATCAGGTTGCTGTTAATGCATTGCAAAACCTTGAGAACAAATAATAAATAATAATGTGAAGTAACCAGTTTTTGTATGTTTTTGAACTACTAATATGTGTTTCCCACAATGTAATTGCTTTAGTTTCACCACATTATCTCAAGTCGAATCACTTGCCAGATAAGTACATCACCAGAAGATATGTGTGTGTGTGAGTGTGTACAAATATATCTATCTATCTATCTATCTATCTATCTATCTATCTATCTATCTATCTATCTATCTATCTATCTATCTATCTATTATATGTGTGTGTCTGTGTGTGTACACATAACATATATATATATATGTGTGTAAATTATAATTTAGGGTATCTAAGAGATACCACCATGCTTGAAATAGCAGCCAAAATTTGACTCTAAAACCGCATTAAAATTTTTAAAGCGGTTTTAGAGTCAAATTTTGGCTGCTATTTAAAGCATGGTGGTATCTCTTAGATACCCTAAATTATAATTTTAATTAATAATAATTATTACCTTTGAAGGTTTTTATTTCCATGCTTGCCACTTGATATGTTTGATATTTAAATAACGATCTTATCTTTATTTTTATATATATGTGTGTATATACATACATACATATATATATATATATATATATATATATATATATATATATATAATTAAATTATATATATATATATATATATGGACATATATATATATGGACATCACACACACAGATTATAAGCAAGATTTTGAAATGATGGAAGAACTCAGAGTAGTAAGAGCAGAAATATGTGTATGAATGTATACTCTCCATAAGGCGATGCTGACGTCATTTGCAATGATTCTGTCTGTGGTGTTCCATGTCTTTCACTACAATCATAATCAAGACATTCACTTTGATAGTACCATTATGGCACATCCAACATTGAGCTTGACACAACTTACATTGAGAAAATAAGCGAAAAAAGAAAAAAGAACAAAACAAATTTTTAAAATAATAAATGAAATACATGTTTTGTTTTCTTCTTTATCTAACTTTTCTTCCTGATCACATTCAAAACACGATGGCCCAGATTTTGCGATGCTAAAGTACTTCCTGTGCTTAAAAAGAAGTGGATCAAGCTTGACCTTTTCATTGAGGCAATGAAGAGACTCTGATTCCGCTTTCAATTCTTTAAGCTTTAAAACAGAACTGCTGGCAAACTGTTTCAGCAGAAACAATTTTTCAAATTCCAGAAATGCATACAAGTTGCTGGAACTTTTCGAAGAAAGTTGGTACTGTCTACCAAAACAGTTCAATAGTCTACCCTTTTTTTTTTTTTTCACTTAGTACCATTTGTTTGTCTGTCTTCCACTATATTTTTATTTACTCTTTACTCTTTACTCTTTTACTTGTTACAGTCATTTGACTGCGGCCATGCTGGAGCACCGCCTTTTAGTCGAGCAAATCGACCCCGGGACTTATACTTTTGTAAGCCCAGTACTTATTCTATCAGTATGTTTTGCCGAACCGCTAAGTGACGGGGACGTAAACACACCAGCATCGGTTGTCAAGCAATGCTAGGGGGACAAACACAGACACACAAACACACACGCACACACAGATATATATACATATATACGACGGGCTTCTTTCAGTTTCCGTCTACCAAATCCACTCACAAGGCTTTAGTTGGCCCGAGGCTATAGTAGAAGACACTTGCCCAAGGTGCCACGCAGTGGGACTGAACCCGGAACCATGTGGCTGGTAAGCAAGCTACTTACCACACAGCCACTCCTATTTATTTATAATTATTATTTGTCTTTTCTGGCCCCATTATTTCTGGGCTTCTGTCACACTATGGTCAGTTTTGGAGACATTTTACTTTTTTTAACTTCTGCTGTTGTATGCAAGTACTTAATATTTCAATTAGAGAATAATTTACTCTCTTTTACTCTTTACTCTTTTACTTGTTTTAGTCATTTGACTGTGGCCATGCTGGAGCACCGCCTTTAGTCGAGCAAATTGACCCCAGGACTTATTCTTTGGATGCCTAGTATTTATTCTATTGGTCTCCTTTTGCAGAACCGCTAAGTTACGGGGACGTAAACACACCAGCATTGGTTGTCAAGCAATGTTGGGGGGACAAACACAGACACACAAACATATATACACACACGCACACACACACACACACACACACATATATATATACATACACATATATATATATATACTTACACACACACACACACACACACACACACACATATATATATAAATATATATATACATACATATATACAACACAAGGCTTTGGTCAGACCGAGGCTATAGTAGAAAACACTTGCCCAGGGTGCCATGCAGTGGGACTAAACCCAGAACCATGTGGTTCGTAAGCAAGCTAAATCTATTCACTGTGATAAAATTAACTAATGAATAATAATAATGATGGGTTCCAAATTTTGGCACAAGGGCAGCAGGTTTGGGTGGGATGGGTTCTAAGTCAATTACATTGACCTCAGTGTTCAACTAGTACTTATTTTATCAACCCCAAAAGGATGAAAGGCAAAGCCAACCCTGGTGGAATTTGAACTTAGAACTTACAGACAGACAATAATGCTGCTGGGCATTTCATCTGGTGTGCTAATGGTTCTGTCAGATTGCTGCCTTAAGGATAGTGATGATAATAATCATGGCTTCAAATTTTGGTGCAAGCCCAGCAAGTTCAGGGCAGGGGTTAAGTCAATTACTTCAACCCCAGTGTTCAATGAAAGGCAAAGTTGGAATTTGAACTCAGAATGTAAAGATGGATAAAATACTGCTAGGTATTTTGCCCAGTGTGCTAACAACTAATAATAATTCTTTCTAGTTTTGGCCCAAGACCAGCAATTTTGAGGAGCAAGTCATTTACATCAACTCCTTTACTTGGCTGCTACTTACTTTATCAGCTTTGAAAGAATCTATCTCAGCATAATTTGAACTTAAAACATAAACCCAGAACAAATACCACCAAGCATTTTGTCCAATGTTGTGACAATTCTTATTTCTTTATTGCCCACAATGGGTTAAACATAGAGGGGACAAACAAGGACAGACAAAGGGATTAGGTTGATTACATCGACGCCAGTGTGTAAATGGTACTTAATTTATCGACCCCGAAAGGATGAAAGGCAAAGTCGACCTCGGCGGAATTTGACCTCAGAACGTAAGTAAAGACGGATGGAATACCTATTTTTTTACTACCCACAAGGGGCTAAACACAGAGGGACAAACAAGGACAGACAAACGGATTAAGTCGATTATATCGACCCCAGTGCATAACTGGTACTTATTTAATCGACCCTGAAAGGATGAAAGGCAAAGTTGACCTCGGCGGAACTTGAACTCAGAACGTAGCGGCAGACGAAATACCGCTAAGCATTTCGCCTGGCGTGCTAACGTTTCTGCCAATTTTCCACCTTCAGTAATGATTTCAAGATTTGGCTGCTATTTCTAGCAGGTCAATCAGGTGGTGGTGGTGGTGGTTGTGATGGTGGTAATAACAGTGCAATTTGCAGCAGTTGCTATTATTGTGTAACCAGGTCAGAGATACATAGATATATTCTTAATGATGATAATGTTTGCTCCGTCTACTTCGTTGTCATTAGTAACACTGATGCTCCCATTTTTGTTGATGTTGCTGTTATTGCTGCTGCTTTTGTGTATGTTGAGTGTTTTTTTTTTCTGTGTATACCCTCTTTACTCTTTACTCTTTTACTTGTTTATTCTTTGGAAGCCTAGTACTTATCCTATCAGTCTCTTTTGCCGAACCGCTAAGTTACGGGGACGTAAACACACCACCATCGGTTGTCAAGCAATGTTGTGGGGGACAAACACAGACACACAAACATATACACACACACACACACACATATATATATATATATATATATATATATATATATATATATATATATATATATATACATATATATATATATATATATATATATATATATATACATATATACGACAGGCTTCTTTCAGTTTCCGTCTACCAAATCCACTCACAAAGCTTTGGTTGGCCTGAGGCTATAGTAGAAGACATTTGCCCAAGGTGCCACACAGTGGGAAGGAACCCGAAACCATGTGGTTAAGCAAGCTACTTACCACACAGCCACTCCTGCGCCTATATGATGAGTGTTTTTTTTTCTCTTGTGTTGTTTATTTCCAGTTCAGCCGTGAATGAGCATCCAACCATAGCCCTCCCCTTTTATTCTATTTTATTTCATTTTATTTTTTTTTATATAAGTATGTCCATGTCTACATTATCCAATGAGTCCTTTCTTTTCCAAAGCCAGCAATTTGTGGGAGATTTAGCTTCTGTTTCTAGCAGATTGAGTAACCACGTATAGAATCTTCCCTTCTAGCTTACAGTTGTTGGTGTTGTTTAGCCCCTGGTCAACGTTGATTGAGCAAACCTCTAATCAAAATTAATACTGCCATGACCATCCTGCCTTTTTCGTGTACAAGGAACCTAGGGTTCATATTAGCTGACGTGTGATTTGAAGGAATTTCGCTGTTGTTTCTAGCAGATCAAATGACTGCGTAAAGACTCCCTAACTATTTTGTGATTGATACTATTGATGAACCCTACATCAGCTCTGATCGAGCAGGACAATGATCAAAGGCATTCCAGATGGGACCATCCCATCTTGTTTACTGGTTCATAGTTGTTATTGCTGGTGATGTTTCTGCTTTGCTTTCCTTTTTTTATGTCCTTGCTCTACGTTTTGTTTTCTTTTTCTTTGACAAGCAGAGGACATTGACTATTGTAGTAGTCTCCTCCTACTACCGCTTCCACTCTTTTCTCCCTTCCTCCAATGAAGGAACCTCAATGTGGTCGTTCAATCTGCTAGAAATCGCAGCCAAATCTCTTTCAAATCACATCCAAGTGTTTTAAAAATATAGGACACGTCAGGTAATATAATCTTAGATCCACTATTTGCATATAAACATAGGATAGCTATGGCTGGAATACCTTTGTTCATATGTCTGTTTGATCGTTGTTGACTTGGGACTAAATAACATAACTTGAAATGCTTCTTGTGAAAATGGTGTTTACCAATACAATATGAGCTTATTGTATGTATACAGTACTCAGGTGCACTACAACTAGTCGGGAAAAGGGTAAAAGAGGAGACAAAAAGCAGCAAAAATCAATTGAAAAAAGGTAGCAATGATAGTCAAAAGTGCATATATAATACACAGGGTGAAACACAAGCCAACAGCCAAAAAAAACCTAATTAATAACCAAATAAAACTGATATACTTTGGCCTAGAGGGTAGATATTCGTCCTTAGTTACACTATTCTTTTATTTGTTTCAGTCATTTGACTGCGGCCATACTGGAGCACCGCCTTTAGTCGAACAAATCGCCCCCAGGACTTATTCTTTGCAAGCCTAATACTTATCCTATCGGTTTCTTTTGCCGAACTGCTAAGTTATGGGAGATGTAAACACACCACCATTGGTTGTCAAGCAATGATGGTGGGACAAACACAGATACAGACACACACACACACACGCACACGCACATGCACACACACACACACACACACACACACACTCACACTCACACTCACACACACACACACACACGCACACAATGGGGTTTCTTTCAGTTTCTGTCTACCAAATCCACTCACAAGGCTTTGGTCGGCCCAAGGCTATAGAAGAGACTTGTCCAAGGTGTCACGCAATGGGATTGAACCCAGAACAATGTGGTTGGGATGCAAGCAACTTATCACACAGCCACTCCTGCACTTATATCATGATCATCATCCTTTAACGTTCGTTTTCCATGCTGGCATGGGTTGGACGGTTCGACTGAGGTCTGGAGAACCAGCGGCTGCACCAGGCTCCAGTCTGATCCAGCAATGTTTCTACAGCTGGATACCCTTCCTAATGCCAACCACTCCAAGAGTGTAGTGGGTGCTTTTTATGTGCCACCGGCACAGGAGCCAGTCAAGCAGGCTTGGCATCAATCACGTTCAGATAGTGCTTTTTATGTGCTACCAGCACAGGGGCCAGTTAGTGGGTACTGGTATTGGCCACGTTCAGATAGTGCTTTTTACGTGCCACTGGCACGAGAGCTCGTAGGGGGTACTGGTATCAGCCACCTTTGATGGTACTTTTTATGTGCCACTGGCATAGGAGCCAGTCAGGTGGACCTGACATCGACCTCATTTTGATGGTGCTTTTTATGTTCCATCGGTACAGGAGCCAGTCATGGGGCACTGGCCACAGCTACGATATTGGTTTTACTTGACTCAACAGGTTTTCTTGAGTATATCATATTGCCCGACTCATCAGGGGTACTCTTAACTTGGCCAGACATGTGTGGCTGCGATCTCACTTTAGTTGCCAAGTCTTCTCAGTCACAGCATATCTCTAAAGGTCTTGGTCTCCTGTCATTGTCTCTGTGAAGCCCATATTTGAAGGCCATGCTTCACCACCTCATCCCATGTCTTCCTGGGTCTACCTCTTCGACAGGTTCCTGATAATGATTTCACATTTTGGCCAGCAGTTTCAAGGAAGAGGTTAAGTCGATTACATCAACTCCAATGTTCAAGTTATTTTATCCATCACAAAAGCATGAAAGGCTAAGTCGACCATGGCAGGATTTGAACTCAGAATGTAAAGACAGAATAATAACAATAATAATCCTTTCTAATAAAGGCACAAGGCTTGAAATTTTGGGGGAGAGGACTAGTCGATTACATTGACCCCAGTATTTGACTGGTACTTAATTTATTGATCCTGAAAGGATGAAAAACAAAGTCGACCTCAGCAGAATTTGAACTCAGAATGTAAGGTTGGATGAAATTAAACAAAGCATTTTGCCGGGTGTGCTAATGATTCTGCCAGCTCACCAATTAAATAATAATGACAATGATAATAATAAAAATAATAATGATGATAATAATAAAGATAATAATAATAATAATAATCCCTCCCCATCATCTCTTATCCTTCACTTGCCCTAGGACACTGGGTGTGTCTCAGTGAGTGACTGTAACAAACATGCAGACTAAAAGTAAATAATAATGATGATGATGATGATAATAATAATAATAATAATAATAATGGTTTCAAATTTTGGCACTAGGTCAGCAATTTCGGGGGAGTGGGTAAGTCGATTAGATTACATCAACTCCAGTACTTATCGACTCCAAAAGGATGAAAGGTAAAGTCTGTGTCGGCAAAATTTTGAACTCAGAACATAATGATGAACAAAATGCCAACAACAACAAATTACTTGTAAGAAATTCAAACTGACAAATCATAAGTCAACGCAAAAAGGCAAGTTGTTTTATTTATTAAGAGTAAACTATAAAAACAAATCTAGTAATGATATTAAATGGAAATAATTCTTATATAATAATGTATTTCACTCTCAATACATTCCTAGGTAATTCGAATATATATTATCATTGCCAAGTCCTTAGTGAACCGTTCTCCAATTATCTATCTGAGGCTTTATATAGCTATGATGCGGCCTCACCTGGAATTTGCATCACCAGTCTGGAACCCCTATCTTGCCCAGAATATTAATCGCCTGGAAACCATTCAGTGATGTGCAACCAAGAGAATACCCTCCATCAGGCATTTGCTATATTCTGAATGCCTTACTTCCCTGGGAATGGATACATTGAAACTCCAACATTTGGCAGCTGACTTGGCAGACACCCATAAAATTATTAACCATCTTACTAACAATAACTCTGAGCCCCTTTTCAAACTCCACCTGTCTAACACCCATGGACATGTTTACAAAGTCAGAAAACAACACAGCTCCCATGACTTTTGGAAACATTTTTTCACGCTAAGAGTTGCTGAAACATGGAACAGACTGCCGGCATCAGTTGTTAGTTGCTGGAGCACTGCGTCCTTCAAAATTTCCATGCTTCCTGAGATTCGCCAACACTACACCTGATTTTCTCCCCTCCATACACATGCAAGCATATATCTGACTCATACACTGTTACTGTTCACTTTCCAGACATTTGTACATTACTGCATATGCTTTATATGCACTTTTTACAAGTTGTGGTGCACCTGAGCACTGTATACAATAATTTCATTATTATTGTTGATTTTCGTCATCAGAAGATATCAGCTTATTTTAAACAATGTAAGTGGGTATTTGGTTAGATATGTATGTATTGAGAATGAATAGATACATCATTGTTTGGATTTTCGTTGTTCTGCATGTACTTCATGAATAATTAACTCTTAAGCATTGGCCACTCAATATTTCTCATAGCTAAGGAACCAGTCTCTCTGAAAGAGGGAAAAGAGGCAGGCAAATTACAAGTTTTAGTAAAATTAATCTGGTTTTAAACTGTTAAACTTGTGCAACATCATGGCAAAGAAAGAAGAATTATATTGATGTAAACTCGTATTTTGTCTACTCAGTAACAAAGATAGGAGATACCAAGAATTTCCTTTATGCTCTAATGATTGTAGTGTTGGCTGGTGTTTCTTAATTTGAGAAGCCCGTCGTATATATATGTATATATATATGTATATATATGTGTGTGTGTTTGTGTGTCTGTGTTTGTCCCCACCAACATCGCTTGACAACCGATGCTGGTGTGATTATATCCCTGTTACTTAGCGGTTCGGCAAAAAGAGACCGATAGAATAAGTACTAGGCTTACAAAGAATAAGTACTGGGGTCGATTTAAAAAAAAATTTACCATCATATTTTTTCCATTTTTAATGCATTTTTTTGCTATTTTTTGGCTATAACTCTCTAAAAATGCTGTATAGTTATTTCCCTTACAAACCCGAGCAACGCCGGGCGATACTGCTAGTTTAATTTAAAGAAGAATGAAGAGCTGGGAATCCCTGATGTATTAAGGATTGTCTCATAATCACATACAAGCATTAAAGTACATATACGCATATATAACTACCTACCATATACATACATACCCACACATTCATACGTGCACACAAACATACACACAAAAACTCAAATGTACACACACACACACACACACACACACACACACACATACACACACACACACACACACATAAACACACAAATACACACACCCATTCACAGAATATCTAAATGTAAACAAAGGCTCTTTGTTAATTAGTTTTAGGAATGGCTCTTGTCCGGTTGAGGGGCCTTCAAATTACATAGAGCAGTAAACGCTACATACAAATATCTAAACAAGTATAAAAATATCACATTGGAGGGAAAAAAATCAAACAACTATTTGTTCTAAACTAGTTTATTTAAAACGAAGTACATAAGATTAAGATAAACACATAAAATATTGAATTGCTGGACAGTGGTCATTCTGAGGTGCTACTTTCAAGGATGTGTATATATTTATACATATATGATTTTATTCTTTTATTCTTTTACTTGTTTCAGTCATTTGACTGCAGCCATGCTGGAGCAACGCCTTTAGTCAAACAAATCAACCCCAGGACTTATTCTTTGTAAGACTAGTGCTTATTCTATCGGTCTATTTTGCTGAACTGTTAAGTTATGGTGATGTAAACACACCAGCATCGGTTGTCAAGCGATATTGGGGGGGGGGGACATATACACACACATACATACATATATACGATGGGTTTCTTTTAGTTTCTATCTGCCAAATCCACTCACAAGGCTTTGGTCAGCCCAAGGCTATAGTAGAAGGCACTTGCCCAAGGTGCCATGCAGTGAGACTGAACTGGGAACCATGTGGTTGGTAAGCAAGCTACTTACCACACAGCCACTCCTGGTTCCTAACCACATGGTTCTGGGTTCAGTCCCACTGCATGGCACCTTGGGCAAGAGTCTTCTACTATAGCCTTGGGCCAACCAAAACCTCATGAGAGGATTTGGTAGACAGAAACTGAAAGAAGCCTGTCGTATATATATATATATATAGTGTGTGTGTGTATATATATATATATATACTAGCAGCTAAGGTCGGTTTCACCCGGTCTGTTTGGATGAGGTGGCTGTGATCGTTTTCGGTCAGGCATAATCTATATCAGTGTTTCTCAATCTTATCATTTCGGGTCTCCTGTTTCGATTGGAGTCTCAAGCTATATGAAAATTTCCTGACCCCTACCCCATCAGAAAACAGCTTCTAAGCAACTGGTTGTTTTAATGGTGGAAGAAAGAGGAGAATTCCATTAGAAAAAGTTTTAATCGATTTTTTTGGTAAGTATGGATGCTAGGAAAAAAATACAAATCGCATTCCAATCTATGCACCCGTCTCCACATGTGTGCCATTTTTCACGCAAATCCACCCAGCCGTTTGGCTGTGAACCTCAAAACAAGAAAGAATACAACGATCGCCCATGTCCAGTTTATATTATAGATATATACATGTGTGTGTGTGTGTGTGAGCTCACATGTGCATCTATATATGTGTGCATGTGTGCATCTATACATATGTATGTGTGCATCTATGTGTGTGTGGGTGTGTGCATGTATGTCTCTCATCGTTGTCATCATCATCATCATCATCATTGTTTAACATCTGTTTTTCATGCATGCAGGGGTAGGACGGTAGAAGACCACCCCAATAAGGTGATGAGCTGGCAGAAATGTTAGCACGCCGGGCGAAATGCATAGCCGTATTTTGTCTGCTGTTATGTTCTGAGTTCAAATTCCGCCAAGGTCGACTTTGCCTTTCATCCTTTCGGGGTCGATTAAATAAGTACCAGTTATGCACTGGGGTCGATATAGTCGACTTAATCTGTTTGTCTGTCCTTGTTTGTCTTCTCTGTGTTTAGCTCCTTGTGGGTAATAATGAAATAGGTAGAAGACCACCCCAGGCTACTGTGTCTGTTTTGGCAGGGCTTTTATGGCTGGATGCTCCTCCTAATGTGTGTGTGCCTCTGTGTGTGTGTGTGATCATTCCTTCTCCTCGCTGTTTAAACATCCCTTTTCCATTCTGGCACTGTGGTTGGGTTGATTTGACAGGACCCAGCAAACAGAAGGGCTGCATCAAACTCCAGCATCTGCTTTGTCATGCGTTCTCCACCTCTATGCCCTTTCTAACACAAACCCCTTTACAGCATGTACTGGGTGCTTTGTTTCATGCCACCAGCACTAGTGAGGCAACCAAGTAACTTGCAAGACAGGAGCAAAACAAGGAAAGGAAAAAAGGCCCCTTGACTTAATGGTGGGGGCACTATTTTAAGGAAAGGGGTGTTGGTTTTATGCCAGGTGTGGGGAGATTAAAGTGTGATAGAGGGACAAGAGCAGGTATGATGCTATAAAGGAGATGGTTTATAGCAGTGTTTCTCAACTGGAGTCCCCGGAACCCTAGGGTTACACAAAAGGTTCCTAGGGGGTTCCCCAAGAAAAAGTAAGATAAGCTAATGCTAATTTCATGATTGTAATATTACTATACATGGAGGCACATGGCCTAGTGGTTAGAGCAGCAGATTTGCAGTCAAGGGATCGCAGGTTCGAACCTCAGACCAGGTGATGTGTGTGTTTATGAGTGAAACACCTAAGCTTCACACAACTCCGGCAGAAGGTAATGGCAAACTTCTGCTGACTCTTTCGCCACCACTTTCTCTCACTCTCTCCTCCTGCATTTAGCAGCTCGCCTGCAACAGACCAGCGTCCCGTCCAGGTGGGGAACCTATATGCCAATGAAACCGGGCATGGCTCAAGAAGGAACAAACAACAAACAAACAATATTACTATAGATGTACAACATATTATTGGTTATTATAATATTGTAATATAGATATCATCCTACCTAACCTATTATGCTGTCAAAAATATATAACAACCATATATATATATATATATATATATATATATATATATATATATATATGATATTTACCACGTGAGCTGCGATGAAAAAAATATGTAAAAGATATTTTTGTGCAAGGGTTCCTCGAGACATGTAATTTATTTTAAGGGTTATGCAAGGGTAAAATGGTTGAGAAATACTGGTCTATAACATCTAAAGATGCTATAGAGGAGATGGTCACTCTGCATTTCATAAGGGTGGGTGGGAGTAACTGAGAAGAAGAAAATAAACAGGGTAGTGAAAGAGTACCAACGTAAACTGTCCAGGAGCAAGGAAGTGAGCACAAGAGAGGACATGATCAGTGAATGAGGAGGGTAAAGGAGAAGGGTGTGTGGTTATAAGAATGTGAGGGGAGGAGTAACAGAGGGTTAGAGGTGGAGGTAGAGATGAGTGTAGTGAGTGATGAAACGGGTGGAGGTGCAGCATGGTGGGAGATATCAATATGGGTGAGGGTGGGTGGTTAAAGCGAGAGAAAGAAAGAGGTTACTCAGGGATGAGAGGTAAGGAAGTAGGGAAAGATGACCAAGGCTTAGGGAGAGTGGAGCAGGAAATGTAGAGGGAGATAAGGGTGGCACAGCAACAGGTATAAGAGGTATTAAGATGGGGTACGGCGGAGGAGGAGAGGAGATGAGTGGAGGCTGAGAAAGGAAGTAATCAGTGAAAATAGTGTGAAAAGGGATGATGATGAGAATGAGGGATGGAAGTTGTGCGTGGGGGGTGGGTAGTAATTGGTGGCACAAGAGAAGTGTCATCAATGGACTGTCAAAGCCCAGGATAGATGATGACAATGACAATTTGACAAGTACTTTACTTTATTGACCCCCCAGGTGGGTAACAGTCAAATTTCACCTCAGCTTAATAATCCTTTCTACTATAGGCACAAAGCCTGACATTTTTTGCGGTGGTAGTCTTCTTCATCACCCCCAGTGCGTAACTGGTACTTATTTAATCAACTCCAAAAGGATAAAAAGCAAAGTCGACCTCTGTGGAATTTGAACTCAGAACATGGACAAAATACCTATTTCTTTATTACCCACAAGGGGCTAAACACAGAGGGGACAAACAAGGGCAGACATAGGTATTAAGTCGATTACATCGACTCCAGTGCGTAACTGATACTTAATTTATCGACCCCGAAAGGATGAAAGGCAAAGTCGACCCCGGCGGAATTTGAACTCACAACGTAACGCAGACGAAATACCGCTAAGCATTTCGCCCGGTGTTCTAACGTTTCTGCCAGCTCGCCATCCTACCTCAGCTAAATGATAACAAAATCACTTGGGGTGGAAGGCGGCAGCCACCTGGCATTCCTCATCCTTCAGGAGGGTCCTAAACTTTTTGTCAATGCCTGCCAAAATTGCATCAACTAAGGGGCTGCAGTAGACGAGGTCCTTGGATTTCAAGTCCTTGAGCTTAAAGATTGTTGCAGCAACTTGAGTCAGCAGAAGTTAACTCAAGTGGACTCGAGTTAATAGAAGTTAAATGTAACAGAAGTTAATTAGCCCAATAATGATTTCCAAAGTTAACTTAAAAGTTAAATCATTATTGAAAATGCTAACTTCGTTAATTAACGATTAACAGTTTGGCGCCTAGGTTTGGTACATTCATACATACATACATACATACATACATACATATTGCATACATACATACATACATACATACATACATATTGCATACATACATACATGCATGCATGCATGCATGCATACATACATACATACATACATACATACATACATACATACATACATACATACATACACACATACATACATACATAGAGGCTCATTTACTGATTTGCATGGTCACATGTGATTGTTACTTAAACTTACAAGCTGACATAATCCAAGTCAACAATTTAGCTTCTTTAGGAAGGATGGGTTGCTTGACAGGCTAGAAACAGTTGCAAATTTTTCTTCAAAACCCCCCCCCCCAAAAGGCAGCCATATTGAATACTGTAATTTTTAGGTGCACAATGTCTAAAAATAAGAGGAA
Source organism: Octopus sinensis (assembly GCF_006345805.1). NCBI lineage: Eukaryota > Metazoa > Mollusca > Cephalopoda > Octopoda > Octopodidae > Octopus > Octopus sinensis. The sequence goes on along the minus strand of NW_021835959.1, from coordinate 134,587 downwards.
ATGGTCTTAGTTGGAATGACTTTCATTAGTGGTTTCCTGATCAATCAGAGCTGACCTGGGGTTAAGTAGCAGCGACATAAAAAAGAAAAAAATTACCTGCTCACCAAGAAGTTTTTACATTGGTACTTGAAATGGAAAATAAAGACTATATGGCTAAATAAGAACAATAAATAAATAATAAACAAACAAATAATAAATAAGCAAACAAATAGTAAATAAATAAATAAGTAAAAAATTCAGTTACAATAATTATATAGTTTAACAAGATGGTTTACTGACGAATATAATTGACAGAGCATGTGGTTATTTGATGAGGACACTTAAATTTTGTTCAGAATGTTATGAATAACAGCTGTTCATGTTACACTTTCTTGTATTATTTCTGCTATTATTGCACTTTTTTTTCTATTTCTATATTACTGGTAAAGTATACGATAGTAGAGCATGATATAATTGGTGGGTATGCAGGGATATTTTGAAAATACTTCTTGGAGAGATGACCATGTCTCAGTATAGTTACAGACTGCCCTTTGACAAGGTGCCACACCCATTCAGCCTCCCTATGGTGAAGTCATGGGACTGCAGCATGGCAGATTGTGATGAGGTAGCAGCTGGTAGAAACGTTAGCACACCGGGTGAAATGCTTCGTGGCATTTCGTCTGTCTTTACGTTCTGAGTTCAAATTCCGCCGAGGTTGACTTAGCCTTTCATCCTTTCGGGGTCGATAAATTAAGTACCAGTTACTCACTGGGAACGATGTGATCAAATAAATCCCTTTGTCTGTCCTGGTTTGTCCCCTCTATGTTTAGTCCCATGTGGGCAGGAAAGAAATAAGATTGTGGAGAGGTAGTGGAAGAGCTTGACTGAGCAATAGTGCTTCTTACATTGATGCTGAGCTGAGAAATCCTAGAAGATTAAGGGTTTGGATCAAAAGGGTAACTGAACACATTCATAGAGGGCAGCATCCATGGTTGTGTAACCAGCCAATGAAAGCTTCTCTATGACTCAAGTTCTCGATTCAAATTCATAATAATAGAAATGGATGGTGACACTGGAATCTGCAAAATCTGCAAAATCAGCGAAAAACTTTTTAAAAAAGGGAGTGTATTTTGAGGGAGAATTGTCTGCTTGTTCTAGCAGAATGACTAACCCTATAGGGGTTATTTCACTGACCCATCATTAGATACACATTTTCTGTTGCTGTTGTTGTTGTTGCTGCTGTTGTTGTTGTTGTTGTTGCAAGTTAGTCTTAAATTGAGTAGACTTGTGATCAAAGCTTCAGACACTTAAAGAGCAGTAATAAGAAATTACAATGTCGAAGGAATAAGAAATTATGTTATGATCCCCATTAGCTTACTGTTGTTTCTGTTATAAGATGCAATGCACTCATCAGAGCTTCAAACATGAAGTGCAATTTTATTTAGGAAGACATTTACATTTATATATAAATACACAGAAAAGCGTTATCAATAAAAAGCATCAACTTATGTAGGAAATGAATCCAGGAGTTTAAGGGGAAGAAACCCCTCTCACATGTAGAATAAGATAATTTTATTAGTATATATATATATATATATATATATATATATATGTCTTCAGGTGCCTTGTCCCGGCTTGCGGGGGTGATTGCCTCCTCTTTGCAAATATAAGGACACAGAAAATGTGTCAAAGCCGACAGGAGACATCGATGTTTCCTAGGGCTAAATGGCGTTGGTGTAATTCCTTTACGGGACTGTCACATTGAGTTGACAGTATACGACCACTATATGTATATATATATATATATATATATATATATATATATATATATATATATATATGCATATAAGGATAGGTATGTGAAGAACTCCTATGAAAAGAAGTGAAAGAGTTGTAAAAAAGACGAGTGTGTCATAGGAATAGAGATAGATTGCAAGAAACAGGATCCAAGACAATGAGAGAAAGAGAATAAGAAAGAGAGCAAAAGTAGAACAAAAAGAGAAAGAGAAACAAAAATGTGTACGAGGGTCAATAAATACTTTAATACAAAGAGATCATAGCCAGATTAATCACTTGTAATTATCAAGCCTGAAAGGGTAGGGAGGAGGGGAGAGAATATTGCAGTTAACAGCATGTGTGTAGACAGAGAGAGAAGGAGAGAACAAGGTGATGTTGGCAGATATATATCTTCATACAAATACACACACAAGTAGATGGACACACTGTTAATTATATCTATACATACATACATACATACATACATTCATACATACATACATGGTAGCTGCTCCCTCGTTATCGAGTATGGCCATTGCACGAAGCTTAATCAATGTTGTTATCATGCAATGCCTGTGCAAGAAGATTTTTTTTAAGTGAGGAAAGGCTGTGCACTGAGTCAATCTCACTCACTAAGCAACAGCAGCCATAATCAGAAAAGAAGAACAAGTCAACATCATTGGTAACCAGTGAGCCACAGGTTTTATGTTTGAGTTATCCCAGTTACCTGAGTTACCTTCTCCTAGAAGGATGCCCTAACAAAGGCTAGGAGTCCTTCACTCCCAATGGTTTAACCGCGCGATCAGGTATTCAGTCCGATTATTTCTATGTCTCCGCGCACGATACAGCCTTAAGAGATACACAAACACACACATATGGAGAGATGAACGGCAAAGATTGAAATCCAGTGAAATATAAATTTAGTTCTTCAGAACAATGATATTCTTCATCAAGCACCTACAACTGAGATACACTTCACCACATCACACCAGAAATCTCTTTTCCCCATTAGTTTTGGTAGATCCCCAATTTCATGTTGTGTGTCTCTGCCAATAACATCAATTTCATTAATTGGTCTTCATTATCTATTAGGATGTGGAAGTCTTCCAAATTGTAATGATCAACAAAATCACCACTGCGTTGAGTAGCAAGAACAGAAAAGGAAGAAATATGTTCATAAATTTCCTCCTTTATCTTGTTCTTACAAACACAGGAACAATATTATTAAGTAATGTAAGATATATTGCCCCGTTCTTTACCATCGCTTACTACTTCACCAATTTGTGTTTATATAGTACATGAAATACTACAGTGGTATTTCATCTGTCCATTTTTGCCACCCACTATTCCTAGAAGGGTTGTGGGAATAAAGTCTTCAGATACTTTCTCTATTAGAAGCAACCATCATGAAATTTTCTTGCTAGATTCCTTAATACGACCAACTGAGATGACGGATATCATTCCGTCATCTCACACTTGGTCTGTCTTTAGGTCTTTTGCAGTTGGCTCGGTTTGAAGAATTCAGAATAATTTACTTAAAAATATTCTTTTCTACTCAAGGCACAAGGCCCGAAATTTTGAGGGTGGGGGCCAGTCGGTTAGGTCGACCCCAGTACGCAACTGGTATTTAATTTATTGACTCTAAAAAGATGAAAGGCAAAGTCGACCTTGGCAGAATTTGAACTCAGAACGTAAAGACAGACGAAATACCTATTTCTTTACTACCCACAAGGGGCTAAACACAGAGAGGACAAACAAGGACAGACAAACGGATTAAGTCGATTATATCGACCCCAGGGCGTAACTGGTATTTAATTTATCGACCCCGAGAGGATGAATGGCAAAGTCGACCTCGGCGGAATTTGAACTCAGAACGTAACGGCTGACGAAATACCGCCAAGCATTTTGCCCGGCGTGCTAACGTTTCTGCCAGCTCGCCGCCTTAATTTGTTTTAAAATATTGATCCTGTGTCTCTTACACCTATTTATTCATGCTTTTTTTATTATAAGTTAATCGAAGAAGGTGTAACAATGTTCCTGATCGTCACAACTCCACGACGACGACCACGACGACCACGACGACGACGACGACCACCACGACCACCACGACCACCATCACCACCATCACCACCGCCGCCGCCGCCGCCACCACCACCACTACCATCATCAAATTTGAATGGTGAAATCAATCTGGCCCAATGTCCAACTAAAGAGTTTCTCTTCAAGTAAATAAATGTCAGCTGGCAAAATATGGACGTAGAAGGAACTAGTGGGGGATTAAATGACTGGTCTGAACGCGCTTGCACGAGAGGAAATGTCAGCTAAGCAAATGCGCAACATCCAGGAATGTGTTGGTTTTTAAACTGGGGGGGGGGGGGCATGTTCGGCCTGGCACTCAGAAGATGTACCACCCAGCATGATTATATTGTGTCATACAAGGATTTTTTTTACACTCAAATACAACTCACACACACGTGGGATGTAAACACTTACGTTTCTAGAAATTGGTTATACAAGAATATTATATATCTATAAGTACGCAGAGAAATTAAATAACATCTCAGGAGAAGTGCTTTGCACTTCACCCACGTACCACCCACGTAATCTACTCCCCATCATTCTTCCACTTTCGGTTTATTCCTCTTCCTCTAATGGTGGGTGTAACTTATGAAGTGTAATAGCAAAAGGCTTACGAACAAAAGGCAAATAAACAAGGGAACCATTAGTCAGCGCGCGCTCGCTCATTAACAGAAAAGAGATTTTAGCCTTCCACAGGCAGTTTACAGATTTCTATGGCGAATAAACATCATTAAAAAGAAGTTGCAGTTTAAAAGCAAGAAGCTATGGTAAGTTGATGACAATAGTTTGAAACAGGTTAAAGTTTCTATTAGCAAATTACCATCTAGTTTCCACTCGTACGAGAAACAATATTGGTTGGCTCTGTGTGTGCGTGCGTGTGCGTGTACATATATATATATATGTATGTATGTATATATACATATACATACATACGATATAGTGTATATTTAAACACATAATTTAGTCTTTTTGACTTAATTTTTTTTACACGTTAGACCACTGGAAATGTAAATTTTGATTAAATGTTTTTAATTTTAATTAAATTCCATTTCCCTTTGATATGATTACATACATATATATATATATTTGTGTCTGTGCGTATGTGCATGCGCATGTGTTTATGTATGTGTGAATGTATAGTTCAGTATATGTATGCACACATATCATCAAAAACACGCTGTGTAGTTCAAGAAGCTCACTTTGCAGCCATGTTGTTTACCATTTATTCCCACTGCATGACACTTTGAACAAGTGTCTTCTACCACAATCTCAGTTTAGTCAACAGCCTGTGAGTGATATTTGATAAATTGAAACTTCATATGTATGTGTGGCGAACTCTAGTGAGCTTCCTCTCTCATATTAAGTACATACGAACGTTGCAGGTAACAGCTAACCTTTGGCGCTGTTTTGGACACCGTTGTGTCTACCACTCCGATTGGTTGATACTGGTGCAATTTGTCTCTCACTCTATCGTGCGCCAATATGCAACCCAACCAATCGCAGCCTTCAAATAAGTCATGTGAGACAGTCTGTTCCAAACAAGCATTTGAGCCTGCCTGTCAGCTATAAAAGCTCACCTCTTCCTAGGCTCGGCATCGGTTGGTTCTAGACCATCTATCAAATTGTTCTTTTTCTGCACAGCATTGACGTATGTGTGTATTATCGTTTATCGTTAAAATTGTTTCGTGATTTTTAAACACTTTGTTACACTTGTTTTACTGCCTTGCGGCAGTCTGTTGACGCTTTCCCCCTTCGAAGAAGAGGGTTAGCCCAAGTATTAATGATGGAATACGAAAACCTCACCTCCTCGGAGCTTACGTCTTCCGAGGAGGAACTAATGAAGTCTGTCGAAATAATGGACGAGCAGTTGAAGAAAAGAAATTTTGCGGCTGTCGCCAAGAGCTACAACATCAAACTGGCGGAGCTGAGCAAACATAAGAACATGCTGTTAGGGAGGGATGCGAAGTAAAGGTGTTCTCCCCACAAGAAATTATAAAAGATACCAAAGAGAAAACGATAATACCGAGAACGTACTCCACGAAAATAAAGAAAATTGAAATAATGACGACCACACAAGTAGAAAAAGCCCTGATACCAATCTGGCAAGGCATTTCATACCTTGCCAGAGGAAAGAAGTACGGAACAGTGGAGTTGCGTTTCCGAGAGCTAGTTACTGCCAGGTTACACTCGGCACCCCTCTTAAAAACAGAAGTGGTGCTTCTACTCATATACCTTGGGAGACGTGCTTCCAGGGTTAAGGTAGAAGATATACCACCAGAGATTGACGTAGCTTGGCTAGTAGCTGCCATACTGCTAGGCAATGAAGGTAATATAGTGGTCCTCCAGGCCACAAGAACAGCTCATAAGAATTGGCAAGGACAGACCCTGGATATGATTATCCAAGCGTCCCCGGAAGACATTGAAAATATAGTAGAAGCTGTCGGTATAGATGACGTGAGAATCAAGGTCAGAGTGGATGGCAGGACCCCGCGTTGCTACAAGTGTGGCCTAAAAGGCCACATTAGAACGGGCTGTCCTCTGTCGCCCAAGAAGCCCCAAGAAAGACCCGTAAGCAGGGAGGAAGTCGCAACTCCAACAACAACAAAAGAAAACCCAAGTACTATGGAAGAAGAAGCAAACAAAAAACGGAATTAGTGGGAAACGGTTAGAAAGAGAAAAAGAAAAAATAGGAAAAAGTACATCATGTGGATGCAGACCCCAACCCCACATCCACCCAACACACACCTACACCCACTTTGCCCCCCCTACAGACGCCAAACCTCTCCACTCCCCTCCGACACAGAGAAAAACGGGCACACACAACAACCCCAACACTTCCCTCCTCCCGGCTTGTGAAAAAAGAAAATACGTAGTATTATACGACGATACAAATACAGAACTCTGCAATGAGATAGACACTCGGGAAGACGTAATAACCGTAAATATTGCAACTTATATTGAGATACCATGGCGTTATAATTGTGTACTGGTAACCCAGGATCAAATGTCAAAAATAATTAAATACAATGAAGACTTTGAATACTGGGAGAAAATAATGGACACCAGTCAGGTACCAAAGTATATAGACCATAGCTTCCCAAAGTGGGCGATATCGCCCACCGGTAGGCGATTTCAACTTACAGGTGGGCGATGGACGAATTTCTAGAAAATGGTGGGCAGTATGAACATTTTATGGGTGACAAATTTTTAGAAATTAAGTCTGCCTTCACTGATATCTAGGCATGTCTAGAATAAGGATGCGCTTTTATCGATTTGACTACTCGCATGAGACATCACTTTGTATTAAAAAAGCAGACTTGTTTGCCGATCGAATATTTTTGTCACAGTCAATGAGATGGTTGTCATGTGTGCTAAAAATAGCACCCAAATAGGCCTAACCTTAAATCACACTCCACAATTTTTTTTTTGCATAATCGTATGAAGTCACGCGTATAGAATTCAAATTCGCAAACATTTTCTGAAAACTCCAAAAAATTTAAAAAGTTATATATCGTGCGTAATTCTGCTGTTTCATATCAAAACACACAAGTGCTCTTTTCGAAATGTTGACAAAATGTGCAGTCGCGCACAAAATGACAGCTTTGAAATCGTGTTTCTTGACTGGGTGAAAATGATCAAACTTTAAACCTCTATAACTTTTTAAAAACATTTTTCTGGAAAAAGTTGAATAACTCCAGCAATTTAGCTTGGAAAGGTACATTAATGAGCCAAATTTTAAAATGTTCAATAAACTTTAATTTTTGAAATGCTGACAGCCAAACGAACTAGATCCGTATTTGCTCTAGTAAAGACGTGTCATCTGGCTCTGCTCTGTTGACTTCTCTTTGGGAAAACCATACTGCCTTTCTGACGCCGTCTGTAGAAATTTGTTTTCACATTTTCACTTTACTGATGCCTCAAGTCAAGAAAATTTGTCGCCAGTACAGTAGTGATTATTTATCGTTTGGATTTATTCCCTCTCCTCAGAACTGTCAGTTACCAATGTGCCTTTTTTGCCATCAAACATTGACCAACGAAGCAATGAAACCTTCACGCTTGAAGTATCACTTTGATGCAAAGCATTCTGATAAGAAGGACAAGCCCTTATCATACTTTTTGCGACCGAGCTCCTCTTTAAAAAGCAAATATAAACATTCAGCACGCTATTCCAGGAAACTAGTAAACTGGAGAATGATGGGTTGATTGCATCGTACAACATTGCATTGCTTGTTGCTAAGTTTGGGAAGTCTCACACAATTGGAGAAATATTACTTCGCCTGGTTATCAAAGAGGTTTTGTCAACCGTTATGCGCGAAAAACCTGATAACATCATGAAGAAGATCCCACTTAATAATAACACAATTTCTTAACGCATCGATGAAATGGCCAACAGTGTCAAACATCAGCTCATTAATATTCTCCGGCATTCTGAATTTTCTATACAAATGGATGAATCAACTGTTATGGACAATCAATGTTTGATGATGGTATAAGTTCGGTATTTCAGTGATGACCTTCAACCTTGTGAGGAAATGCTGTTCACAGAGAAATTGTCGCTTGATTCAAAAGGTCCAACTATTTTTCACACTCTCAAGTCTTTCCTTTTTGAACATAGTATCCTACTCAGTAATATTCTTGCCTGTGCATCAGATAGAACCCCTTCAATGATAGGAAGATACAGAGGTTTTTCATCTCTCCTAATGCGTGAAATTTCCCACCAGATACTAACTGTTCATTGCTTGGCACACCGGCAGCACTTAGTGGCAAAAATATGAACAGCAGATTGAATGATGCGCTATAGTTAGTTATCAAGACGATGAACAAATTGAAGTCCAGTCACTTGTCTGATCTCTAGTAGACAATAAAGAATCTCAGTTGATTCTAGAGTTTCTAATGTCTAACCACTGACCACCTTGCAGCGACCTCCATCTTCGTCTCCACACCAGATGTCTCTCACCAACGTCGTCAACGTCTACACAGCACAAAAAAATCTGCTCTGGTTCCTACATCGCTGTTTGTGAGTTTCTCACCAAGGTTAACAACTTACATACAAATCACGCAGATGCCTGTAGATATATATATATATATTTATAAAAGTTCAACCATTCTATTCATCATTCCATTGTGTATATGCGTGTGACCACAATAAAGTGTTAAAGTTACCGCCTTTTGTTTTATACATTCTTTACCGGGTTCCTTCCACCATACCTAATTTTAGTTTGTCAGCGGATGCAAAGAAAAGGGGAATGACCGTAACAGTTTTATTGTACACATCCTGTACAGACAAAACTGTTTCCAAATCTATCAATTGCCAGTGTCTAAAATTTACAAGAAGACCAAAATTATGCAGGACTGAGTCGGAGAAGAGGATATGGAAAACCCGCAATTGTATCCACTTGAACTGACACTCCAAATTAAGATGCAAAGTCATAGATATCTCATTGTAAGTGGAAATAGGAGAATGGTTAACAGCTTATAATGTAATAGCTGATGTTCTCTGCGAATCGCATAAGAATGTCCCTGGCCAAATGCTGCATGCTGCTCCTACATCTATCAAGGTTCGACGCTTTGAAATGATGTCCGCGATATATCGAAAGGTCACTCAGGGATACAGTCGCACTTAATCCCTGGCGATGCCGTTTTCTCGCGGTTGAACAGACGACTTGAAGGGACATGGTTGAACAGACTTACGTGCATTAACATCAAAACGTAAATCTGTTACGCGGACTGAAAGACCGTGTAATAATTCGTAGAGAAACTGTTCACCAGTGTAACGGTTTTAGAGTTGTCATCAATTTAATAATTTTAAATGTTTGTAACGATGCTGGTTGTCGCGTATTTGAATGTAACAATGTCCCAGTATGACGTGGAAATAAGTGTATGTAGAAATAAATGTCAGATGGTATATTAATTTATTTGGAAGTGTTAACAAGTGCTGAGCAAAGTGAGCGTATATATGTAGGAGTCAGAGGGAAGCAATGAAAACATACAATTGCACAAATAGGATAGAAGTTTGCAGTGCTAAGGACGTAAGAAAACGGACAGGCAACAACCGGTGGCACGAAAGCTGGCGTGAAATGTCAAGATCTATCTGCTGATGGTTGTGGAGATCTGTTCGCTGACGGTTGTGCAATGTTGTTCGCTGATGGCCGTAGGATCTGTTCGCTGACGGTCATGTAGATCTGTTCCTCTACGGTTGTGACATCAAAGTCTTCTACTAACTTACTGCCAAAAAAGGCACACCCCTTTGCAGGGCTTATGACTGCTGATTTTATAGGTACACCACCAGCTCTGATCGGCTGCTGTTGCCTAAGCACAAATGCACTAATCCGCGATAACGAAATATGGTTTCCTTGACTCACTACAAACACATTCGAGAAGTACTCCAGCCACGAGAATTCGAACGTGTAGAATATCTGGAGAATTGCAAGTGTTTGAGCGTATCTGTTAAAGCCTGAATGCTGCTTTCTGCTCTTACGAAATATCGCCGACTTAGAAGAAGTAGAAGAGACGAACATAGAAGAATAAGCTCCAACATTACCAGATTCAGCACAGAAAATAGAATATGGAAAATCCACATTTGTAAAGATCCACTTGAACTGACTCTCCAAATTAAGATACAAGGTCATAGATGTCTCATTGTAAGTGGAAATAGGAGGATGGTTAACAGCTTGTAATGTATTAGTTGATGGTCTCTATGAATCGCATATGAATTTCCCTGGCCAAATGATACAAGCTGCTCCTATATCTATTAGGATTCGACACTTAAAAATGGTGTCAAAAAAGAAAAAAAAAAAAATCCTGCGACATATCGAAAGGTCACTCAGGGATGTAGTCGCACTTAATCCCTAGTGATGATGCCGCTTTCCCGTGGTTGAACCGTTGACTTAAAGGGACATGGTTGAACAGACTTATGTGCATTAAAACCAAAACAATTATGATACCAACAAAACACCGTAGGTCTGTTACGAGGACTGAAAGAACGCCCTTTAGAAGTCCTTCAGCTATGAGAATTCGAGCGTGTAAAAATATCTGGAGAATTGCAAGTGTTTGAGCTTATCTGTCAAAACCTGAATGCTGTTTTCTGTTGTCTTACGAAATATCGCCAACTTAGAGGAAATAGAAGAGACAAACATAGGGGAATAAGTATTTGAAGAGGAAATATCCATAATACCATCCGCCAAGTTAGCCAACTCTACCCACTTATAAGTGTTAAAATGGCTAGTATATTTGAAGGGAAGCGCGAGAAAAAGTGCTATCGCAACATTGACTCTTCGAATGGGTTATCCTCCACTAATTCTCTCATTTGTCTCAGTAGTTGAAAAAGCTTCTTAGCTTCTAAAATTGTACCTATTAATAAAGTAGATTTCTTGACAAATAAAGTAGATTCAGTGCAAAAGAACAATATACAAAAGTAAACTAAGAAAATTGAGAAAAAAATATAAGAAAAAAAACAAAACAAGAAATCAGTAAATAAATAAGTAAAATTAAAGACAGGCAGACTCCTTCAATTATACATCTTGGGAAGCCAAAATACCAGATTAAATTCAAATCTTACTACAGCCATTGTTTTGTGTGACAGATTGCCCCGGTTTGTCTAATTGCTTAAAATTATATTCCACTCCTAATTTACGGTTAAGTGGTTAATAGTAGAACTTTCAGCTCTTCCTATCGTTAATCACTTCGTAGTAGTTATCAGTTGTATAAACAACGGAACACTTATTCGTTTCAGCATGAATCTTTTTTTTTTTCAGCCCGGTTTGTGCTTTATTCTTTTTTACGCCTTAAAAATTAAATTAAAATAAAATGAAATTGAATAACGTGAGATCAAATAAATTGAACGGTCTCCAGATTTGTATATACGGGCATAAGCAATTGAGAATCTGCAAACTGATTATTGTTTGCGTATTTACAACTGCTGTACTTTAGTGGAATGGTTATGAAGCGATATTTCGTTTTGTGAACCAGATGACAGAACTCGTCAACTGCTGGAAATTCGCCTAAATGGTGACTGTAAAATCCGATTTTTTAAAGAAAGCTTTTGTTTTATTTTATTATAATTTGTTTAATAATAAACTAAAATATAAGACTTAGCCTGGATAATACTGTCGAAAGTATTTAACGAATTGAGGAAATCATTTCCGCCAATCTGTACAGGATGGTCGACATACTATATAGATCTCTTAAATAGTTAAACCAGTTAACTATTGCTTATCTGGCGACTCTAACTTACTCCTTAACGGATCATTTGAAATCAACTGCTGCTAACAAATTACAAAAGCTCTACGAGGCGAGGCAAAAAGGTTAATATATAGTTTAACTCCCGGTCACAAAAGCAAAAAAAAAAAATAACAAAAAACCCCCCAAGTCTAATAGGTGTAAAAAAATGTGTAGAAAGCGAATATGAAAACAAAAATTATCGCAAACGAACGGGGGTGAGGTGGGGAGAGGACTTTCGGAAAATTCACAAGATCCAATTTTTCCCTCATAACTTTCAGGAAAATGGATATGTATTAGTGAAATTGTATAGAAATACCGCTCAAATGACATAGATTACGATTATAAAGAAATTTGTGGGGAAAATGTTTACTGAAAGGGTGGGGAGAGGACTGTCGGAAAATTCACACGATCCGATTTTTTTCCCACATAACTTTCAGGAAAATGGACAACTTTTAATGAAATTTTACAGAAACACCTTTCAAACAACATAAATTACGATTATAAAGAAATTTGTGGGGAGAAGACTGTTGAAAAATTCACATGATCCGTTTTTTTCCTTCATAATTTTCAGGATCTAGTTTAGCACCCAGTCGTCAAAACAAGCAAAAAAAGAAGAAAAAAAAGGTCTAATATGTGTAAAAAAAAATGTGTGGAAAACGAATGAATATGAAAACAAAAATTTGCGCAAACATACAGATACATACCTTCGTCTTGGTTTGTAATTATTTGACGGCAACGATTCGAGAGAGGAAGGTATAACTTGGTTGCCTCCATGAAGAACTTGTGCAACAGACTTCCTTCATGTTGAGAAGTTATAAATCAATATCTTGCAAGATATTGTTGCAGATATTTTGATTAAATTCCTGGCTTTTGGATTGATTCTTTTATGTCTCTCCAAAGTCTTTCAATGTTTCTATGTGTATATATTTCTATGCGTGCTATCTTCAAAATTATTGAAGTGAGGCATTTTTCCATCGTTGTTTCAATGTGGGCATATCACTACGTTTAGTAATACTCCGTGTGAACGAAGAAACTCAACTGACTTTTGATTGTTACAATGGGAAGTGTTGATGCATTCATAATAATCAAAATTTCAATTTTCACGAATATTGAAATTCTCCATTCTCGAACACTAGTTTTCAAAAGGTGACGATATTGAAAATGAAACGAATGATAGATGTCAAGTAAAACTCTCCATGGCCTTTCAAACGGTATAGATTACGATGATAGAAATTTGTGGAATATAAGCAATAGTAAAAAAACGAAGCCGTGTGTGTAAGAAAAAAAAAAATTTTTTTCGCCAAACGAGATTGATAAAATGAGTTAGCGTTTCGCTAAACAAGATCGATAAAATGAGTTAGCGGTTCGCCAAAAATGATCCATAAAATTACTTAGCGTTTCGCCAATCATGATCGATAAAATCACTTAGCGTTTCGCCAAACACGATCGATAAAATGACTTAGCATTTCGCTAAACAAAAACGATAAAATGTTCTAGCGGTTCGCCAAAAATAATCGATAAAATGATCTAGCGGTTCGCCAAACGAGATCGAGAAAATGATTTAGGGGTTCGACAAACGAGATCGATAAAATGACTTAGCAGTTCGCCAAACATGATCGATAAAATGACTTAGCGTTTCTAGAAACGCGATCGACTTAGCGGTCCGCCGAACGGGATCGATAAAATGATATAGCGGTTCGGCAAACTCGATCGATAAAATGACTTAGCGGTTCGCCAAACAAGATTGTGTGTGTGTGTGTGTGTGTGTGTGTGTGTGTGTGTGTGTGTGGAGGGGTATGTGTGTATACTGCACTTGTAAATCCCCTCATTCTAATTAGTGTTTCGTTAAAATAAAAATAAAAAATAATAATAATAATTAATTAAAACACTTCGCACTCCCCCATGGCACGATCTAGAATTCCCGTTATTATAAAAAGCTACTTCAGAAAAATAAAAATAAAAACAAGCAAAATAAAAAAAGTGTTAAACGCAGGGTTAAAAAATCATGCTGAAACGAATGTATCAACATCTGATTTAACAAAGGGCCAACGAAAAAGCCTTTATGTTGTTCCATCTTTTATAGATAGTAGTCAAATCCCCCTCAAATCACAACCTTTGTCTTAAAAAGTGCATACTTACACGAGTGCAATGCCTCCACCTACATTGTTTTCTCATAACTTTCAGAATAAAATAAATTTAAAACGCAAAATATTTTTCTACAAATTCCTTTCAGGTGGAGTAAATTCTGATTATATCGGATTTTGAAATGAAAAAGATTTTCGGAAATAGCGAGAATTACCTGATTTCAGCGTAACAAAAATCCTAACCTAACCCTAAAACTAACCCTCAACCCTAACTCTAAACACTGGGTCTGTGTATTCTTTACCTTCGCCGAGTTTTAAATATTTTATCGATCTCGAAAGAATGAAAATTTGATCCGTGAAGTTCGATGTAATCGACTTAGCCTCTCCCCCGAAATTGTTGACCTTGTGTCAAAATTTGAAACCAATATTTACAAATTCTATGGCTTTAAAAATGTATACAGTAATCCCCCGACTATCGCGGGTGAAATCTGCGAAGTAGAAACAGTATTCTCTCTCTTTTACTCTTTTACTTGTTTCAGTCATTTGACTGCGGCCATGCTGGAGCACCGCCTTTAGTCGAGCATATCGACCCCGGGACTTATTCTTTGTAAGCCCAGTACTTATTCTATCGGTCTCTTTTGCCGAACCGCTAAGTGACGGGGACGTAAACACACCAGCATCGGTTGTCAAGCAATGCTAGGGGAACAAACACACACACGCATATATATATACATATATATATACGACAGGCTTCTTTCAGTTTCCGTCTACCAAATCCACTCACAAGGCATTGGTCGGCCCGGGGCTATATCAGAAGACACTTGCCCAAGATGTCACGCAGTGGGACTGAACCCGGAACCAGGTGGATGGTTAGCAAGCTACTTACCACACAGCCACTCCAGTACTGTACCGTATTTTTTAAAATCATTTTTATAATTTGTATATATCTATTTGGATCTTTTCGGTTTGAATGGCAGTTTTTTCTAGCGATGTCATATGAAATTGTCACCCATAATTATGACCCTAGTATCGATCTATTGCATTTCGTATTTTTAAAAATCATTTTTATAATTTGTATATATCTATTTGGATCTTTTCGGTTTGAACGGCAGTTTTTTCTAGCGATGTCATATGAAATTGTCACCCATAATTATGACCCTAGTATCGATCTATTGCATTTCGTATTTTTTAAAATCATTTTTATAATTTGTATATATCTATTTGGATCTTTTCGGTTTGAACGGCAGTTTTTTCTAGCGATGTCATATGAAATTGTCACCCATAATTATGACCCTAGTATCGATCTATTGCATTTCAATCTGTTTTAGGGTTAGGGTTAGGGGTGGGAGGAAGGGTATCTGTTTTTCTTCTTCACAAATGTAAATAAACCCAATCTGTTTCTTAAACGAGGGACATATTCATACGGCACAGAATGTTTGTTTTTTTTACCTCAATAGACGTATTTGATTGGTTGAAATTGCAGAAATTGAAAAAAAAAAAAAACCCAAATATCTTACAAACTATAGAATTTTCTCAATAAAGTCAAGAGAAAAAGATGTTTTAAAACACATTCTACCAGTATACGAAGTTTAAAATTTTTTAGTTACCCAGAAGTTATGTTAAAAACTGCCGTTCAAACCGAAAAGATCCATCTATTTTATTATAAAGACAAAACAACATCACGGAGGAATCGACGCAAGCTTAAATAATAAACCGCGATATGGCGATAGGTTACTGTATCTTCAAATGAATTTTTAAATTCTTAAGTGGGCTGAGCGAATTGCTAGAGCTTCGGCCAACATGCCTGCGGTATTTGAGCTGGCAGACACGTTAGCACGCCGGGCGAAATGCTTAGCGGTATTTCGTCTGCGTTACGTTGTGAGTTCAAATTCCGCCGATGTCGACTTTGCCTTTCATCCTTTCGGGGTCGATAAATTAAGTACCAGTTAGGCACTGGGGTCGATGTAATCGACTTAATACCTATGTCTGTCCTTGTTTGTCCCCTCTGTGTTTAGCCCCTTGTGGGTAATAAAGAAATAGGTATTTAATGATATATTAATATCAAATTCAAAGTCAAATTTGCTTTTCCTCTTTCTAAGGTCGATAAAACAACACACGTATCAACTACTAGATGCGATTTATTTTTCCATTATGCGTCCTAGAGTTAAAATAGAGTAAATTGGCCTTGGGTTTAGTTGGAAGGGATCATTGTTAATTACGCTGCTGCATCCTGAAGGCTAGTTCTTTTGTATTCACTACGTCTATTAATAATAACATTTATAAATTCTAATGGGTAAACATTTATTTATTCGTATAATTGCGGTGCAGTCAAGGCATCGGCATGCTGACCTCATAGACATACGATGAAATCTCTGAGGCTTACAATGTTGTGGTGTGTCAGTGAACAAGGGAAATAACTCTGCTAACTAATTCATGGTCAGGAGAATCTGCATGCGTTCAAGACTGATGCTGCAAATACTTCTTCCCTATCCTCATAAAAAGAAAACTCGTACAAAGCAAGAGGAAAGAAAAAAGAATAGTAGAAAGGGTAAGGGATAAATCCACCTATTTTTTACCGCTCTCTTTAAGTGTTAAATATTCATTGTAACATGGGGAAGAGTAAAGGTTATCTCCCTTGAACAGCAATTTTGTTTTTTTTAAAATCTGGTTTAGATAATTTTAATGTCTTAATCATATTTCAAATTGAAGTTGTCAACATGGATATATTTGTTTATCGCTGGGATCACATCACAAAAGCTTAGCTCTTCTCTTCAAGGCCAGATTATTAACAACTCTCAACAACTACTTACATTACAAAGCTTAAATGAGACCCACGATGGAGTATTACAACCACATTTGGGACGGTGTTATTGCTACACACATTAACATTCCGTACCACATCCATAGAAAGACTTAGGGGCGGACTCAGCCGTCGGTCAATCGGGCACTGCCCAAGAGCCCGGAGCTCTGAGGGGCCCGCACTCTACATGTTAACTCTCTTTGATACCAATGCGAAGGGGCCCGGTGAAAAGTTATGCCCGAGGGCTCTTAATACATTCGGTCCGCTCCTGGAAAGACTGGTCAGTTGACTGCCATAAGCCCACTCACAAACACACTCCAGTTCTTGACTCAGGGTTGTACTGTATCCTCTTTTTATTTTTTCTATTGCTGCTACAATGGCCTCGATTTTTCGGAGTTGACTGGCCTTGTGCCTCCTCTACCTAGAGACTTCAATTAACGTAGCTAGACCACATTCTAACGACTGACTTCTCTTCAGGACCAGCAGGTATTTTGGTCCCCAACAATCATTGATAGTCTACAAATGAATATAAATCTCATATATGGAACAGTTCTGCTGCTACTGCACACACGGATGTCCGCCCCCCCCCCCCCCAAATAGCAACCTGGCTGATTAGCATCAAGTCACTCACAAACATGCTCTAGTCTCTGGCTCACAGGGTCGTTGTTTCCACTCTTAACCTTTCCACCGTTAGTATAATGGCTTCTGCTTAACGGAGCTAACTCGGTTTATACCACCACCACCACCACTCAAGTACTCCTCACCCGCTCGTTTCCCCTCTTCTCAGAACCCTTGAGTCTAGCCACTATACGTAGTCCTTTCTACCCAGAACATCAAGCCTCTAAAATTTTTCTCCCGGTTCATGTCTTTCTGGTAGGCGTTGGCTTATAATGGTTCAAGGGGAATATTAATGACATGACTGAGGAGGACGTGTGAAAGCCATGGGAACTACCCCATCCTCTCGTCCCTGTAAGTAAAAAGTATATCCTATAACTAGCTGAAATACCCGGCGTTGTCCGAGTTAATGACTCAGAGAATTAACAGTAACATCGCAAAGCTCTTTATCTAACTTATAGTGGAAGCACTCCGTCGGTTACGACGATGCGGGTTCCGGTTGATCCAAATCAACGGAACAGCCTGCTCGTGAAATTAACGTGTAAGTGGCTGAGCACTCCACAGACACGTGTACCCTTAACGTAGTTCTCGGGGATATTCTGCGTGACACAGAGAGTGACAAGGCCGGCCCTTTGAAATACAGGTACAACAGAAACAGGAAGTAAGAGTGAGAGAAAGTTGTGGTGAAAGAGTACAGCAGGGATCACCACCATCCCCTGCCGGAGCCTCGTGGAGCTCTTAGGTGTTTTTCGCTCAATAAACACTCACAACGCCCGGTCTGGGAATCGAAACCGCGATCCTATGACCGCGAGTCCGCTGCCCTAACCACTGGGCCATTACGCTTCCACTAACTTATTGTAAATCGCTTAGAAAAAAAAAAAGCACTCAGCGACACTTCGGACTAAGAACACTTTGTTGATCTTTTTATTTTTCATCTTTTAAGAATATATTTTTTTTTGATATCCAAATTTCAAACATATGCAAGTTCAATTCTGTAGCAAATTGCACACAAATTCAAATATTTAAAATCCCTCCTCAGTTTCTGTTTAAACGTAATCTTTATCCTAACTCAAAAGCGCAAACATGAAACCCTAACGTAAAAGGCGGAGCGAGAAAGAGCGTAATATGAAAGACGTGTGTGGAGAGAAAGAGAAAGAGAGGGGGGAGAGAGACAAAGAGAGAGGAGCAAGAAAGAGTATGCTATGAAAGACGTGTGTGCGTGTGTGTGTGTAAAGAGAGAGAGATAGGAAGAGAGTGAGAAAGAGCGAGCAAGAGAAAGACAAAGAGGCCTCAGCGAGAAAGAAAGTGATATGAAAGACGTGTGTGGAGAGAGAGAGAGAGAGAGAGAGAGGGGGAAGAGACAAAAAGAGAGGAGCAAGAAAGAGTATGCTATGAAAGACGTGTGTGCGTGTGTGTGTGTGTGTAAAGAGAGAGAGAGAGAGAGAGGAGAGAGTGAGAAAGAGCGAGCAAGAGAAAGACAAAGAGGCCTCAGCGAGAAAGAACGTGATATGAAAGACGTGCGTGCGTGTGTGTGTGTGGAGAGAGTAGAGAGAGAAAGAGAAAGAGAGAGAGAGAGAGAGAGAGAGAGAGAGAGAGAGAGTGAAAGATAAGAAAAAGCATGAATTTGGTTTAGTCACAAATATAGTTGTTGTAGGGTTAAGTTACTTTCATTCGTGTGCGTAATGCCATAAATGTATGTGTATACATGTTAATGGAGTAATCATTTGATCTAAATCATTCCTTTTCATAAAGATGACAGCGTGTGACATGCATACATACATACATGCATACATACATGTCTTCCCTTCTTTGGATCTTTCCTTTTCCTATGTTTCTGACGAAGAGCTCCGCTCGAAACGTTAAACCCTCCTTCTTTCCTTCCTTCCTGAGCGTCCAATAATACTATATTTGTTCCACGTCCTCGCGTTGTTGTGTTTTCTCTTTGTGTTTTCATATTTGGATTAACTTTACATACATACCTACATACATACATGTATGCATGCATACACACACACACACACACACACACAAAAAACTCTGTTTTCATTAGCTGTCATATGTCTGCTACGACTTGACTTCGTAAACTAATTGAAAGCGCTCGTGTGTGTATCCCTGAATGACAGCTGTATTAACGTAACAACCCAGTACCACTCCATATTTGTCGCTTACACAAATCTGTACTCACCTTTCCTGATATCAGTCACTCTCCCTATGTCACCGTATTTCTCTCACACTAACACCCTTGCACTCTTCTCATTTTATCCAAAAATAGCCCACCCCAGCATGACAGTTTTTAACTGAATAGCCCATTGTTGTCGGACAATTTTTTAAAATAGAATGTCTTACATAAATTTTTGTTTTTTCCATGCCAGATAATGCCTTACCCGACAGCTAGACCTCTTGATCAAGACAGATTTGCGCAATTCTTCGCCACAGAACATCGTCGATGATTTTTCCCTTTTTAAATTATTTACATGTCTGTTCGACCGTTTTGCGTGATTTTATTTATTAAAACTTATTAAAATTTCAGAAGTTCTTACAACTTTGGTCGTCGTAATGCTTTGCTTTCGTTTTGTTTAATAAAAATTCCTCCTCGTAATGATTTTGCTTTCATTCTGTGATAGACAGCTATCATGTAGAAAATGCTAGCTTCCAATTCCTGATTTCTGATTAGATAGAATTGATTAAACTTTAAACCACTGGAACATTTTTCTGCAGTTTTTCTGGAACAAATAAATAACAAAATCGGGTTTAACGTGGAAACTTATTTCAATATACCAAGTTTTAAAATTTCACAATATGTGACAGCAACAGATAAGACTCTAGGGAAGTAGAGAGACAAACAGTTATAAGACGTCACAGACATGCGCGCACTACAACTCACATACTGTAAGCCTAGTACTTATTCTATCGGTCTCTTTCGCCGAACCGCTAAGTTACGGGGACATAAACACACCAGCATCGGTTGTCAAGCGATGTTAGGGAGACAAACACAGACACGCGCGCGCGCTCTACAACTCACACACTGTAAACCTAGTACTTATTCTATCGGTCTCTTTCGCCGAATCGACAAGTTACGAGGACATAAACACACCAGCATCGGTTGTCAAGCGATGTTAGGGAGACAAACACAGACACACAAATATATACACGCACATACTTATGTATATGCATATATACAACGGGCTTCTTTCAGTTTCCGTCTAACAAATCCACTCACAAGGCTTTGGTCGGCCCGAGGCTATAGTAGAAGACACTTGCCTAAGGTGCCACGCTGTGGGACTGAACCTGGAACCATGTGGTTGGTAAGCAAGCTACTTACCACACAGCCACTCCTACGCCTATATGTTATACACATGGCGGTCCTCAGAGCATCATAAATCAATTCCCCTGTAGTTGGAAAGGTGTAGCAAAATATGTTGGGGTTGCAGATAAAATAGGCATGTGGACGACTTCAAAGTAAAACAATGGGAAAGCATCAGATTGTAGTTTAAATAATTTATTTAAACGCCAATAGCATTTACTTGTATACACCAAAAATCTCACTACATGACCTTACCAACTTTACTTCGATCTGGCCAAGAAGAAATTAACAGGGTAAATATTGTGTCTGTATGATGAGGTAGAACCGGATATGTTTTGTGTCTGTGTGTGCATTGGTCATTCGGTGGTGTCTGTTTATGTTCTGCGGCTGTTAGATCGTTCATGTCGAATATACGGATCTGTGTTGCCTGCTAAACTGGCGAAGTTACTTGTTGGCCGTCTCGCCTCTGGCTATTTCTCTTTGCCGTCCTTTGACGGATTACTGTATTTATAATGGTCGTGACAGGTAGCAGGACAGACATACCAAAGGAGAAATTCCTACATATATAAGTTGCCTTCTGTCCACTTGAACCTTAAATGACACGACTGAGGTCGAAGGGAAACCATCCATTATCTTTTGACAGGACAAAGAAATTTCTATCGCGTCTGTTTGGTCTGTGTTACATCAGACGAGCGAGAATCCTTAGATTCGGTTTCAAATCTCACCTCGGAAAAAGGAAGTGTTAGTTTTACACTCCAACATACTCAGAGAGTTTTCTTTAACCGTATCATCCTTCAGTTTTTATTAAGGGCTCCACACTCAACGTGATAAACATTGAACGTGTCTGAACGAAGCTATTATGACGATTAGACCCACCAACACAATTTAGAACAAAAACCTGACAATGAACACCAAAGTGAAAATGTATTAAGCTAGCGTCCTCAACACTTTCTTACATCGTACCGAAACAGAGGCAACGTATCTCAGACAAGAGAAGAAGTGAAATGCTTATTCACATGACATGTCTTCGCAAAATCTCAAATGTTCTCTCATAGGAAGACAACGTCACCAACTCTCAGATCCTAGGCGAAACAGAATCTAAGAATATATCTGTAATACTCAGTGAACCGTTTCCTGCGAAGGTTTGGTCGGTCAAGGTGTTGAATGGACGAGGGCCATTTCCTAAAGGATCTATATGACTAACTTCAATACGAATTGCGTCCAACGCACTGTCCATACCTAAGAATAAGAATGTGTGCAAAAGAACTTTTGTTCAATATGCATTGAAATAAAATCATCAAAAGAGCATAGTGTCCAATCATCTACCCTTGAGGCATGCGACGAAGGCAAAGGTGAAGATAAAAGCAAAGACCGATCGAAATCAGCATCGGACATTTAAACAGTAAATGTAGAAGCTAGCAAAACGACTCGGTTTTTATTTGTGGTCACTACAATAAAGCTTGCCACATTCGAATAGGCTTACCCAATTACAGTATACCATGTGCCAGCATAATAAGGGCGTGGTAAGGAAATAAAAACAACGAAAGGAAAAGAAGAAATTTCCATCACATCCTTAAAACGGACTGAGCCTGACGAAGACAAACTAATGGTAAGATTTGGGAAAGAGATAATGAATAGGCGGTCGGCTATTAAATAGAAGGGAGATAATTCAGTTAATTTATTTTAATAAAACCAGATGGCAGTGTATACAAATATGATGGCGGACGACAGCGGGTAAGTTAAGTGTGAATCGCCGGTTGTCAAAATATTTCTTTCTCTGTTCATTGTAAACTGTTCCAGTTTACTTCTTCGAGTTACAACTTGTATAATAACTTCACCAATGCTTAGGATCCACTCATTAGATTTTTGTGAGCAGTATTTTATTCGGCTTATTATGGTTGTATAAATTATATTATTTTGTTATCGCTTTGGGAATCGATACACAAAAATTATTCTAAGCGAAAAAAATAAAGGAATATGTTTGGTTAATGTTTACAACTTATGTTTTCTCATTCAAAATTACCAATTCTATATTTGTTTACATCCTCATAAACAAAGGACTCGGGGAAAATAACTCTTATAAATAATTGTTCCTGCTTTAAACAAAAACAAAAAAAGTCTTATTAAAAAACACAATTTGAAGTGTTTTCCTTTGCATTGTTTTAGGAACGGATTTAAATATATACTTATGAATTTCTTCACTTTTTTTTCTGTGTATTTATACTTAGGTATAGAAAGAAAGCAGATTTTGAAGAACTTAGTTCGATATCCAATTGTTGTCATCCTGCTAAATGCCCTTGAAAGAGGCATGAATGTTACATAATCTCACTTATTTCCCGTTATAAGACTTTTGCATTGATGTTTGCTATGTAACACCAAATTTATAGATGATGATATTACTTGCGGACCAAATTGAACTCGAAGCTATTTCTAAGTGTCTTGTTTTTGACAATTTTTTTTTCATTTCCGTATCAAGCAGTTGGTCAACAGGAGTCAAAGATAAACTAAGATTGAACTCGCATTGTCATCTCTAATTCTTATTGTTTAGTACCTTGTCTGTACCGACTGAGGAGGCACACCACTAATCTGAGCTATTCCAGATGTAACCACCCCACCATTTTCCTATGCTCACCGTCCTTGGCGACCCTGAGTTTACGCCTACTTTTCTAAGATGACTGGTTTATCTAAGATGTTAGTCTGTGATTTGAGGGAAATTTTATTGCAATTTTTAGCTGTTCGATTGTCCACACAGCCTATGTTGCTGGTTCCAATGCCTTCTCTAATCTTCATCGTTTGTTGGACCGTATTTTGTCTGTCAAGATAATGTAATGTTTTTGCTTTTAAGAATAATTCAGTTTTATTAATGTTAATTTTTAGCCGAGTTCAATGCTTTTGCTTTTCGTTTATTCCGTTAGATTAAGAGAAAAATGTCTTTCACTAATAAAGGTTGAAAAGAACATGGATCCTTTGGGTTGAAATTTATTATTACAACAAAATTCTCCAGAGATATGATAACTTTGAATATTTTACGAAAATTTGTCTTCAACCAGGTTTTTTTCTTCTTTATTTAAAGAAATATTACATTTTTTTTATTATCAGCGACCATAAATCTTTTCGGTTAATTCGATGTTTTACACTTGTAGTTTTTCATGTTAAAAAATTGGTTACGATTTTCGTAATTAGCACAAAAAAACTATGTAACCGTGTGAAAATTTTGAAAATCATCAGATTCACAATCGATACTTGTTAACATCTGTTTTCTCGGTACTTTGTATTATATACAATGAACTGAATGAAGGTTGCATGGCTTAGTGGTTTGGATATTTTGGCTCGCGATCGTATGGTTGTGAGTTCGATTCCCAAAGGCATGTTGTGTTCTTGAGCAAGACACTTTATTTTACGTTTCTCCAGTCCACTCAGCTGACAAAAGTGAGTTGTACATGTAATTCAGAAGGCCAGCTTAGTCACATTCTGTGTTACGCTGAATCTCCTTGAGAACTATGATAAGGAGGCACAGGAGTGACTGTGTTGTAAGTAGCTTGCTTACCAACCACATGGTTCCGGGTTCAGTCCCACTGCGTTGCACCTTGGGCAAGTGTCTTCTACTATAGCCTCGGGCCGACCAAAGCCTTGTGAGTGGATTTGGTAGACGGAAACTGAAAGAAGCCTGTTGTATATATGTATATATATATATGTATGTGTGTCTATATGTTTGTGTGTCTGTGTTTGTCCCCCCCCGACATTTCTTGACAACCGATGGTGGTGTGTTTATGTCCCCGTAACTTAGCAGTTCGGCAAAAGAGTCCAATAGAATAAGTACTAGGCTTCCAAAGAATAAGTCCTGGGGTCGATTTGCTCGACTAAAGGTGGTGCTCCAGCATGGCAACAGTCAAATGACTGAAACAAGCATAAGAGAAAAAGAGAAAGAGAACATCTGTGGAGTGCTCAGTCACTTGCATGTTAATTTCATGAGCAGGCAGTTCTGTTGATCAGGTCAACTGGAACCCTTGCCACAACCAACGGAGCGCCAATTTTTTTTTTTTTAATATAATCAACTAGTTTACGATTATTGATCTATGAGAGTTTGTTGAGGGTCATTCAGTTTAGTTGAGAGGGTGTGAGATGTATGTGGATGGAGAGAGAAATGGACAACTGAAAGGAAATAGGTGACAGTTTGTGTTCAGGCAACTAAATCAAATAAGAATTACTCTTTAACTTGTTTCAGTCATTTGACTGCAGCCATGCTGGAGCACCGCCTTTAGTTAAGCAAATCGAGCCCAGGACTTAGTCTTTGGAAGCCTAGTACTTATTCTATCAGTCTCTTTTACCGAACCATTAAGTTATAGGGATGTAAACGCACCAGCATCGGTTGTCAAGCGATGTTAGGGGGACAAACACAGACACACACACTTATATATACATATATACAACGGACTTCTTTTCAGTTTCCATCTACCAAATCCACTCGCAAGGCTTTGGTTGGCCCGAGGCTATAGTAGAAGACACTTGCCCAAGGTGCTATGCAGTGGGACTGAACCTGGAACTATGTGGTTGGTAAGCAAGCTACTTACCACTCAGCTTTTTAATAGATACAACAGCTGTAGCTAAAAAGACTTGTCAGTCTGCTGCATGGCCCTGGCAGATAAAATGGAGTAGGCATTGCCTTTGAGGATGGCATGCCATTCCATTTCAGCCGTGGAGGCCAGCCATCATTGAAAAGCTTTAATCTGAACCTTCAGCTCTTCACATTACTTGCATTAACCAAACTTATTAACAATCAAGAAATTCTCCTGGATTTACTTTTACCAATGTTGTCGGCATGGACTTTTTACCATTTTCTTCAGATTCTTGATTTGGCACTTAGAAATCAACACAAGAGCAACAGTAAGCTAACTTTAGCAACTTTTGAATATAGGAGTCTACTTCCATTTTGTCAGACTTCTGCTGGTGTCACTTTGATGGTGAGCTGGGCTAGGCGACTATGTATAGGTAGTATATCACTGCTATTTTTCATCCAATTTAAAGAGCAAGAATGCAGGATCTGTGCAAAAGAAGTGAACTTCTTTTTTCTTTTATGGTAGAGTTTGAAGTAGATAAAGCTATGTATAGTAGCTCCTAGAATATTGAGTTAAAAAAAAAAAATCATGGATGGGTAAAATATGATGGTTGACCATGGGACTTGAACCCACATCTGTGAACTTGACAAATGTCATAACCATTGTTCCAGAGCAACACTTTGAATTTTCTCTATCCATTTTAGAAGCTTTGTTCTCAGGAGTGACAATTTTAAGATATTTAATGTAAACATCTAGGAATAAAAAAACAAAAACAAACAACACAGACACAATACACTTTTGTGTTTGTTTTTGCATAGATGTATACATATTTTTATTGTTATATTTGGGAGTGGTAACTTTTTTCTTTTCGGCTAATTAACCACACACACTGTATACTTATTCTTTACTGCAGCTTTATTATTATTCTTTTAGTGTTTGTTGTCTGAAAGATTTCAGGCAATGGTCACTGAAATAAGAATAATAATTAAGGTTGCAGTGAAGAACAATTATATAGTGCGTGTGGTTAATTAGCCAAAAAACAAACTTTAAAAAAAAAATTTTTTAAATGACCATCCCCAAATATAACAATATCTGTTTCAACACACGATTTCACAACAGGAATCTTGCAAAACAAATACATAAATGTATATACATATTGATTTCCAAAGACCTATCAAGCCAAATGAAATTGTAGTCATGGCTGAAGCTGGTGTCACATAACAGGCACCCATGCCGATGGTACGTAAAAAGCACCTATTACCCTCTGTAAAGTGGTTGGTGTTAGGTAAGGCATCCAGCCATTAGAGACCATGCCAAATCAGACTGGAACCTGGTGCAGCTCTCCAGCTTACCAGTTTCAATCAAACCATCTAAACCATGCCAGCATGGAAAGCAAAAACTGAATGATGATGATGATGATGATGAAATTCGTAAGCACACATGTTTATCTTCTGTATTCTGATAGTACATTTTTGAAGGAGAAAGTTCCCTTTTGTTAGGTCCAATAATTACTCTTCAGTACAATTAAAAGACACGAGCCCATGGAGCCACAGTGAGTTCGGCTGAATCCATGAAGGAAATTACTTCATCGCATATCTTGTTTTACATTGTTTTCAATAGCATTAGCTACAAAAAGGTTTTAGATTAGGATTTTGAATGAAAAAATGTATCTGACTTTGGTTGCTTGCATTCAAAATACAGAATTAAGGTAGAAGCATCTTGAGTTTTATTTTAAGTTACTATTATAATTATTATTTATTTTTAATCAGAGACACTTTTATCTCAGTTTTTTTTTTATTCATTTATACTAGTACAGTCTATTTTATAACGTATATTTCAAATTATGAAATGAACTGTTTTTTTTTTGTTTTTTTTTCACATGTAGGAAACTTCACACAGGAACACTGAAAAGATGCCCAGCGTCACCTACTCGTGATAACGAACAACTTTGCAAAGTACGTCGAGGAAACAACAACAAGATGATCAATGTAGGAGTAGAGACTGGCGAGTTGTCAGTTAGAACTATTTCAGACTCTTGTTCAATGAATGTAAAGGGTGTAAATACAGTCTCAATTTCTTTACAGAACTCTAAAGATGAAAGTAATGTTAGCAATGAACATGACAAACACTTAACTTCTCTCCCACAGACTCAGGAAACAACTTCTACTGATTGCAGTAACTTAGTTTTGTCAAAATGTCATTCTTCTAAATACCATTGTTCGGCTGAGTCAACAAACTACAAAATCTCTCCTAGTAGGACAGTGTTTTCTCAACAGGAACCAGAAGTAATTGTAGCAAGTAAAGTCATTAGTCTTACTCAAGACACATCAGAACAAAAGCAGGACTCTGAAGTTCATTCAGAACATACAAATGGAGTACCATCTCCAGAGGATTCGTTACACATTCTTAATTTACCAAGCAGTATCCTTCTAGAAATCTTTAAGTACCTCACTATTCCTGAACGAATACATTCGGTTGAATTAGTTTGTAAAAAATGGTATGAACTAGCTAAAGATCCATCATTGTGGAGACATATCAATTTTCAGGACTTTGGTCACAAGACTCTGTCAGATGAAATTCTTGACAAAATCACCTCCTACAGCAATCATGTGGTTCATTTAGATATCTCAAATACAATGGGATTTTCCCCTGAAGGGATCTCAAGTGTTCTTAAAAATGTCGATGGTTATCATTTTTATCTCTGAAAGGGTATGAAACTGTTTCCTTTACTTTTGCCTCCCATCATAAAACCACAAATCATCACCATCATTATCATCATTTTACATCCACTTTCCAGGCTGGTAGAAGCAGGACTGGTTGCAAATAATCCAAGTGAGTTCTGATCTACAGTCACTGCTTTTTTAGATAGATCAGAGAATCATGTTTTGCTCATATTTTAGCTGTTAAAAAAAATAATTGAAAAATAACCTCTGTGACGAACATAGTCCCTGACTGGGTTTAGGAGGGTAGCAACTCTTAAAAAATCATTTTGAACTCTTGACAAATTTATTTAGCTATAACCCAGTGTGGCTATGGCGGTTAAGAAGCTTGCTTCTGAACTACACATGTCTGAGTTCAGTCCGACTGTGTGAGACTACTGGAGCCCAAGCTGACCAAAGCCTCATGAGTGGGTTTGGTGGATGGTAAGTAGCTAGCTTACCAACCACATGGTTCCAGGTTCATTCCCACTTGTGAGTGGATTCGGTAGACGGAAACTGAAAGAAGCCCGTCATGTATGTATATATATATACATATATATATATATATATATATATATGTATGTGTGTGTCTGCGTTTGTGTTTGTCTCCCACAACATCGCTTGACAACCGATGGTGGTGTGTTTATGTCCCCGTAACTTAGCAGTTCAGCAAAAGAGACCGACAGAATAAGTCCTGGGATCGATTTGCTTGACTAAAAGCAGTGCTCCAGCATGGACGCAGTCAAATGACTGAAACAAGTAAAAGAGTATATATGTGTATGTGTTTTTGTCTCGACATTGCATGATTGTTGTAAATGAATATTATTCATTTCCAATATTATGTAGAAACATATCTGGCCATAGGAAAACATTACCTCACTTGGTAACTGTTATAATATGGATCCTCATCCACTTGTATGTTGTTATCAGCACTGTAATATTTCTGTTGCCACTATTATGTTGTGGCGGTATTCTGTGTCTTAGGCAATGAGCTGGCAGAAACGTTAGCACACCGGGCGAAATGCTTTGTGGTATTTCGTCCGCCGCTGCGTTCTGAGTTCAAATTCCGCCGAGGTCGACTTTGCCTTTCATCCTTTCAGGGTCGATAAATTAAGTACCAGTTACGCACTGGGGTCGATGTAATCGATTTAATCCGTTTGTCTGTCCTTGTTTGTCCCCTCTGTGTTTAGCCCCTTGTGGGTAGTAAAGAAATAGGTATTCTGCGTCTTATTATCTTTGACTCGTCGTGCTATCGCTGATAGCTCCACAAGACAATGACTTTGAAACATCTTCCTTGATGGTAACTCAAACTCCTATGTATCATGTAACTGACATTGACTCTGAGAACTCCTACAACGACTGTGGCTCTTCATACCACTTCGTCATGTGAAAAGGAGGAAATACCATTTTCATTATAACAGTAACAAGTAAGGGTTGGTGACAAGAAGGGCATCTGGCTTTAGAAAATTTGCATCAATAAACTCTGACTCATACAAGCCTTTGAAAATGGATGTTAAAATGATGATGATGATGGTATTATTATTTAAAACAAGTTGAGTCCTGATTAAGCAGATCTATGATCAAAGGCAATCCAGCTGTGACATTCCCTCATTTTCCCATGTAACATTTACCTAGGATCGCATGATCTAATAATGTTGTGGAATATGACTTGAGAGAGACTTTGTTGCCCTTTCTAGTTAGTCAAAGACCACATAGTCTTCCGAGTTGTTTTGCATGTTGTAATGTTTATTTGTGAGCTCCACATCTTTACTCAGCTCATCTTTAATTTTGTTTGTTTTTAAACATTGTTTTGAGGTAATCATTGAGTTGATGTTAACGATGTTTTAAAATATTTTGTTTAAAATTTTGAAATATTGTTCTCTTTGTAGGAGAGCTATTAGCTCATATTCCAGCATTACTTTGTCTTGCATAAAGTACTTGATTTCTCCTCTCCCATTTACTTGGCTGAAGAGCAGTTAAGAGAAGGACAATCGCTTCACTGTAATAATAGATAAAACCAAAGTCATGTTACATGTCAACTTTGCCTTTTATCCTTTTGAGATAGATAAAACAAGCAGCTATTGAGCACTTGGGCTGATGTAATTCACTTCATCATTATCAAGCCCTAGGAGTCATAGAGCCTGTTAACTCATTTCCATGGTATATAAGTGACCAAGATAACAACACTCCCCATGAAAGGGATGCCAGTCCATTGCAGGGCTACTCATTTAAAGTTGAGTGGACAGGAGTAATGTGAAATGAAGTGATTTACTCAAGAATACAATGTACTGCCCAGTCTGGGAATCAAAACCACTGTCTTGCAATCATGAGTAACACCCTGAACCACTAGGCCACATGTTTTCATAAATTGATGTCCACCTCTCAAAATTGTTGGCCTTGTTGCAAAATTTGAAAGAAATTATTATAATAACAGATATTGTAAACTTTATATTAGTAATCTTTTGGTTTTGGGGTTTCAGTGTTTTAGGGTGTTGTAATTATAGAAAAGTGTCTATCAAAAATAACTTTTTGTTTTTATTTGATAGTCTGAGGAAGATGAAGCAGTACCCATTGCTTTTCCATGCCCCCAAAAAGTAAAGATATGTTAAGAATGCAGTTTCATAGGGGTTCAAAAGTGAGTGAATCAAGTGAGATTGAGATTGCATACACTAGTGGCTGATTGGATAAGCCATTGTTATCTTTGTAGGAGAGCTGTTAGCTCATATTCCAGCATTACTTTGTCTTGCATAAAGTACTTGATTTCTCCTCTCCCATTTACTTGGCTGAAGAGCAGTTAAGAGAAGGACAATCGCTTCACTTAGTACTTCGTGCACTTGCTTGATTAGGCTGGGAGTCATCCCTGGTTAGTGGTCGCAGAGACGTCACCATGCGTAGAGCCAACCAGGTCCACTTGTGCTCTCCACTGCTAGTGGTCCCCACACTCACAATTATTTTTGGTGGGTTGTAATGTCAAGATGGAATTATCTGACATTAAATGAATTTACATATAGACAGTCGTAGGGTTGAATGGTTCGAATGTTTTTGATGTTTTATTATTTTTATGTCTTGGTCAGAGGAAGAAGGGCAGTACCTATGGCCTTTTTGCAAGGCATCTGAGATTAGAAACCATGACTCAAGAGTCATCCTCAGACTGAGTGGACTCTACTAAATGCAAATCAAGAATCAAACTGTAATGTTAAACTGAGCAATGGATTAAGTCTGTCACCAAAATATAGGTACAGTTCTAGATACCTCTGCACTGTTTGTCCAAAGCTATCATCATCATCGTTGTTCGACCGTGGTCGAGACAATGGAATTTACCATGCTACGCCAGACTTCACGGTCCATCATGGCATTACGGAGGTCCTGTTGCTGGATGCCTGTATCCCTGGAGATTACATCAGGGTAGGAGAGTGTGCGCCCTCTGGTATTGCGAGTATAAAGCTACAGAAGACATTCGTTCAATCCTCTACTATTCAGATTACTCTGTCAAATATAATGCTTACTTATTCACATTGTTCTGAATTACTCCTGCTTTATCTTGTAGCTTTGAGATTTCAAAGATGTAATTGCTTATTTTAAGAACAACATTTTAGGGTAGGCACGAGAGGTTGGATCTGGTTGGTTTCAACATAAATCGGAGAGAATATTTAGGCTGGATATGATCAGATTAAATGCTAAAGGGTTAAGGTGCTGTACAATGGGATTAACCACAGATCTTCTTAACCACACAACCATGTCAGCACTTTGAGTTATTTAAATAATAGGGGAAAATATAGTAATCAGTATATTCATGTGATTGCCATTAAATGATATGTTTATGTTGATAATTACAACTGGATAATCAGTAATTATCAGCTTTTATTCATAATAATTTGATTGGAATGTTTGTGATTGGTGGATTTTTGGTGACAAGGTGGATTTTTGATTTGTCGTTATTGATGCCCTGTTCTCTAGATGCTGTTCTCTTCCTGATTCAACCATTCAACTGATAGCAGAAAATCAACATGATCTTGAGCAATTATACCTTGATGATTGTTTCTGTGTAACCAATCCCACTATCGTAAAGGTCTGTTGATATCTCTTGTTTTCACTTCTATGTACATTATACATTCTTGAGTTTTTTTTTTGTTTTTTTTATGCTTGTTTCAGACATTTGACTGTAGCCATGCTGGAGCAATACCTTGAAGAATTTTCAGTCGAATGAATTGACTCCAGTACTTTTTTTTTAAAGCCTGCTGGTACTTATTCTTTCAGTCTCTTTTACTGAACTACTAAATCGTAGGGTTGTAAACACACCAACACTGGTTGTCAAGCACTGATGGGGGACAGACACTACAACACACACACTTATGTGTGTATATGTATATGGCAGGCTTCTTTTAGTTTCTGACTACCAAATCCACTCACAAGGCTTTTGTCGGGCCAAGGCAATAGTAGCAGACACTTGCCTAAGGTACCATGCAGTGGGATTGAACCAAGAGCCATGTGGTTGAGATGGATATGCAATGTCAGTGTACATACTCGACAGAGTGTAAGTACCTTGAGAACAAAGCTGGACCTAAGAAGCATCAGCTGTGGTGTGCAAGAGAGACGATTGCGCTGGTATGGTCATGTGGCGAGAATGGATGAAGATAGGTGTGTGAAAAAGTGCCAATCCCTAGCGGTTGAGGGAACCCGTGGAAGAGGTAGACCTAGGAAAACCTGGGACGAGGAGGTGAAGCACGACCTTCGAACATTAGGCCTCACCGAGGCAATGACTAGTGACCAAGACCTTTGGAAATATGCTGTGTGTGAGAAGACCCGGCAGGACAAGTGAGTCCATCCCGTGTCCCTTGCCAGGGATGTAGCCAGCCCACTTATGCATGCATTTCCTTCCTTGGACACACAAAGACCTGTTGAGGCAAGCAAAGTCGAATTCGAAATTGAACCTCATCCGACGACTGGCACCCATGCCAACCTCCCTCATTGGACACTAAACTCTGCTTGTGAAGACCTGTTGGGGCAAGTGAAATCAGAATCGAAATTGAACCAATCCTATGACTGGCACCCGGCAGTTGCCAGTGTCGCTGGACTGACTCCTGTGCAGGTGCCAAGTAAAGAAACACTGTT
This sequence comes from Octopus sinensis, assembly GCF_006345805.1. Lineage (NCBI taxonomy): Eukaryota > Metazoa > Mollusca > Cephalopoda > Octopoda > Octopodidae > Octopus > Octopus sinensis. The sequence continues at coordinate 101,363 of NW_021835959.1, read as the reverse complement.
TCGACCCTGTGCCTGAGAAGATCCATTGAGTCAAGTACACCAACATCAAAAATCAATGGAAACTGCAGTTGTGATCCCTGTATCGGTTGCATGTAAAAAGCACCATCCGAATGTGGCCGATGCCAGCACTGCCTTGACTGGCTTCCATGCTGGTTGCACGTAAAAAGCACCATCCGAATGTGGCCGATGCCATTACCGCCTTGACTGGCTTCCGTGCTGGTGGCACATAAAAAGCACCAATCTGATCGTGGCCGTTGCCAGCCTCACCTGGCACCTGTGCCGGTGGCACGTAAAATGCACCCACTACACTTACGGAATGGTTGGCGTTAGGAAGGGCATCCAGCTGTAGAAACACTGCCAGATCAGACTGGAGCCTGGTGCAGCCTTCTGGCTTCCCAGATCCCCGGTTGAACCGTCCAACCCATGCTAGCATGGAGAACGGACGTTAAACGATGATGATGTGATGGCTTGTTTAAATGTGTATAGATTTGTGTAGCAACAAAGGTGCACACTTTGCTCTGTGGTTTAGAGGTTTGCTTTGCAACCATGTGCTTTCCAGTTCAACCCTACTGAGGTACTTGGGCAAGTGGTTTCTACTGCAGCCCTTGGCTAACCAATCCCTTGTAAGTGAATGTGGTAGACAGAAACTGTTGGTAGCTCATTCTACAAGTGTGTGTGTATGTATGTATGTATGTTAGTATCCCATGCCTTTGCTTGAACAAAACAGTGATATGCTTACATTCCTTGCTAACATTATGACCAGTCGCTCTGCACTTTCAAAGGCATTTGGAATAAGAAATTCTTTACTTAAAAACAACATCTGGGTGTAAAACCTTGCTCTAAGATGTCCTTGTCCAGCCCATGCTAACATGAAAAAACAGACATTGAGCAAACAAATATACAAATTCCAATAGCAGTAGTGAAGTTATTAATGTAAAAAAAAAAAATCAAGTAACAATAATTTTTATGTCCATGTAATGAAGTTTGTCCACTGTTATTGTTGTTTTCAAAGTGCTGAATGGTTTAAAGGTATTTTTTCTCTGCTAGATGGCACATTAGCTTACCACAGGTTATATCTAATAGAAATATCAGTAATTGGTCAAACGTCCAGTTGCAAATCCTGTTGGGTTAGTCAAATAGTTCTTAGTCTGGATAATGGTGCCCCTTTGTAGTTGTAAGCTCACAAAAGGAGAAGTAAGTATCGAGGAGGCGCTAAGAAGTGCTGAGTGTTTGGACATGTGGATTTCTGTAGAAATAACTATTTAGATCAAGTATAATACATATTTTAAACACATTAATTAATTTTTATCAGGATTAAAATATGAGTGGGGCATCGTGTTGTCATTCAGCAGAAACAGGACTAACAATGTAAGTTCATGCCTTCAGTAATTCAATAAAAGTTTTACATTTAACTCTTTAACTTCAGATTACTGGCACGTAAAAGCACCCACTACACTCTCGGAGTGGTTGGCGTTAGGAAGGGCATCCAGCTGTAGAAACTCTGCCAGATCACATTGGAGTCTGGTTCACCAGACCTCAGTCAAATCGTCCAACCCATGCTAGCATGGAAAGCGGACGTTAAATGATGATGATTACTCTATCAAAAGTAATGCTTATTTGTTCACATTACTTTGAATTAATCATGAATTATCTCAGTTTTGAGATTCCAATATGATTTCTTAGTATTAGAATGACAATGTAGGGTAGGTGTGATAAGCTGGACCTGACCAGTTTAAACAAAAAGCAGATAGGGTATTGGGGCTGGATATGGCCAGTTTAAATGCTAAAGGGTTAAATATTTCAAAAGAGGTACATGTTGAGCAGGATGACATAAGAAAATGTGGAATTAATAAAACACTGCATAAAATATGCCTCTGCTTGCTTAAAATGTTGTGTGTGTGTGTAAAACTGGAAATCGCAGAGTTATATTTAGCCTTTCATTCTTACACGGTCAATAGATTAAGTACTTGTCAAGTATGTATATTTCCCTTAAATTCTGGCTTTGTGCTAAAGCTGTATTTTTTCCTAGTAGCTATTTACTACTGTTTAACCCTTTCACATTCAGATTACTCTTGTCAAATGTTGTACTTATTTATTCATATTGTTTTTAATTAATCGTGCATTATTTTATGGCGTTGAGATTTCAGTGATGTGATTGTTGATTTTTAGAATGACAATCTAGGGTAGGTATGAGAGGCCAGATCCAGCTGGTTTGAACATAAAACTGGTAGAATATTTTGACTGGATTTGGTCGGTTTAAATGCTAAAGGATTAAAGTTGGGTGATTATCAAGATAAGAATTTAACTCCAATGATATGGGATAACTATGAATCTGATAAGCTGATTCCCTATCAATCCAGTTGTAGCTTTTAGACCTGAAACATTTTATTTAAACTCTATTATTTTCATTACATAAATCAAGGAAGTATGTTTTTCTTGTAATGTGAACCTTGTCTGTCCTGACCAAGTAGACCTTTGATCAAAGGTGTCCCATTTATGCCCAATCTCTCCTTTCTTTCATTGCATATCTTGGACTACATTATCCTTTGTGACCCTGTATTTTCAAGGTAGTAGAGTGTATCTTGATGGTGACTTGGCTGCTCTTTCTAGCAGGTCATATGACCCCTTTACAGGTTCTCTGCTAACCTAAGCATTATGTATTTATTGAATCTAAAATGAACAGTCAATGAAGCAACCATTGAATCCATTTAAATAAGTGAAATATATTAATATAATTCAATTGTATATTTATATTTTATATTAATAATGTAATATTTTATTAAATAATATAAAACTAAAGAAATGTAAATGGTGACATATAATTTTGTATCTTTAATAGTTTTGTGGTATTGTGTTAGAGCTACTAAATATCCTTATGAGGAATAGAACAAGAATTTTTATCTTTGGTCATCTAACCAGAACAAAAAAAAATCCTCCCATCATAAGTGCATTTATTAAAAAAAATTTTTTTTTTTATTTGTTTCATAACTTTATATTCTGAGTTCAAATTCCGCCGAAGTTGACTTTGTCTTTCATCTTTTCGGGGTTGATAAATTAAGTACCAGTTACATACTGGGGTTGATCTAATTGCCTGGTTCCCTCACCAAAAATTTTGGTCCTTGTTTGTTAAACCTTTTAGCCGTTTACAAAGTTTAACTGATGCTTAAGCTCTTTATGGTTTCCTCATTTTTATCTTGGTTCTGCAAAATAAACTTAAAAAAAAAATTCTTTTTATTTTTAGATATTTCATAACTGTCCGCGTATCACACATCTCAGCTTTGGTTGGCATTTAAATGCTGAAACTGTCGACACTATGGCCAACTACTGTACACGTCTGAAATTAATTAACTTATCTCATTGTGATGCTGTAAGTCTATATTGTTCCTCATTTATCTGTATGATGGGATTTCTATTAAAAAATTTTTTTCACTTGTAGTTTATGATGCTCTGTAGTTTACTTGCAAGTACAATTTAGTATTTTAAACTTAGGCAAAAGGTAAAAACTTGTAATGAATGACCATGGGATTGCACCTAGAAAGTTACTCTGTGAGGCACAAGTCCGGGCAAAGTTGTTTATGGAAGGCCAGCAGTCACCCATGCATACCAGCTCCCCTCTCTACACCACTGATGTTATCCAAGGGAAAGGCAAAGGGGCTGATACAGCTTGGCACTCGTGACGTTGCAACTCATTTCTACAGCTGAGTGGACTGTAGCAACGTGAAATAAAGTGTCTTGCTCAAGAACACAACACGCAGCCCAGTCCAGGATTTGAATTCACAACCTCACAGTTCTAAGTTCAACGCTCTAACCATTGAGCCATGTGTCTTCACAGTATGTATGTACGAGTGTGTGTATATTTGAACCTCCTTGTTTCTATGAAACGTGATTGTTGTTAATGAACATCATTCATTTCCAATATTCTATAAAAGCATGGTCTAAGCATGAATGGGGAGATTCCATTGCTTGGAAATTGGTAAAAGTTGGCAACAGAAAGAGCATCTGGCTGTAGAAAATCTGCCTGATAACTTCCATCTGACTTACGCAAGTGTGAAAAAATTGGACATTAAAGCAATGATGATGACATAGCAGATGGCAAGGTTATTTAAATCTCCATGTATATTCTACGTATTGTGATATATCCATTCTTTGTTTTAGGTTGACTCCCTTGCTAGGATGTTACAGAATTGTAAACAACTTGAAAATGTCAATCTTTCTGACTGCCCTCTCACAGACAGCCATCTAGTCAACTTGTGTCATGTAAGTTCCAGTTCTTTTTTCTTTTGTTTGTGTGAAAGTAAAACAAGGTTAGGAATGACAACGACCACTAATGAATTTAGTGTACAGGTAGGCATTCACCAGTGCTCTATCTCCAGCCTACTACTGTTCATAAGGACTGAATTTCCTTGTTAATTTAATATCCTAATAACAGCCATCTCATAGTATTCTGTGAAGAGCTATAGGTGAAGGAAGGCTCAGGTAGCAAAAATTGAAGTAATAAATTTTACAATATCATGGTACCATCTGGGAAGTGTTTTTGCTTGATATAATAGAGAAGGAGAAAGTAGAATCTCAATATTAGCAATTTGGTATATAAGAGCTTCCATAGACAATCTGGTATGGAGGTGCAATGGCCCAGTGGTTAGGGCAGCGGACTTGTGGTCAGAGGATAGCGGTTTCAATTCCCAGACTGGGCGTTGTGTGTGTTTATTGAGCAAAAACACCTAAAGCTCCACGAGGCTCCAGCAGGGGGTGGTGGCGACCCCTGTTGTACTCTTTCACCCCAACTTTTTCTCACTCTTTCTTCCTGTTTCTCGAGTAATGCTGTGATGGACTGGCGTCCCATCCAGCTGGGGGGAACACATACCTCATGGAAACCGGGCTCATGAGCCTGGCTAGGCTTGAAAAGGACACATAAATAAGAATAGACAATCAGGTAGGTTGACGGAGAATCACAATTTAGATAAATAACCACGAGTACAGGAATAAGTTAACAGCAATGTGTAGGTGTGGCTAGATTTGATCCTAATGTGACACATTAGCCATATGTCTTCTACCAAACCTTCAGGTTGGCCAATGTCTTATAAATGGAATTTGATTAACGCAAATTCTGTGGAAGCCTATCACATATGACTGTATGGTTAAAAAGCTTGTTTTTCAATCAATGGGTTCCAGGTTCAGTCCATTTCATGGCACCATGGGCAAATGTCTACTATAGCCTCAGGCCAATCAAAGCTTGTGAGTAGATTTAGTTGATGGAAACTGTAAGTTCATCATACTTATATATATATATATATATATATATATATATATATATATATATATATACACACATACATACATACACACACATGTATGTATACACATACCTCACAATTATTCAGTGAATGGGAATGTGAAACTCTGAGTAACAGTCTTGTGATAATTTTGCAGCTTCAGTTAAAAGTATATTACTTTACCTTTGGTATTCGAGTACTATTTTTTCACCTTGTTTTTCACTTATGTGCTCACCTGTGTACACACACACATATATATAGGAATAATTACTATGAAGCATTGTGTAGAATATATTGTATAAAGGATTGGGGGCAAGGCCAAAACAATGCAGAGTAAATCACAAGAAAACAAAGGTGTTAATTAATGTAGACTTACCTTGTATTCAATATTTCGGGGTTATGACCCCATTTTCAAAAAAATAGACGAATTTCACATATTTGTTTTCTTGTGCTTTACCTTGCATTTACTTTGCATTGTTTTGGCCTTACCCACGATCTTTTATACTATATATATATATATGTGCATGCAAATACATATATGTACACATACATACATACATATATGTATACAATATACACATATATACATACACATATCTGTGTGTGTGAGTGTGTATATTTGTGTGTTGTTTGCAAGTTGATGCCTTCTTGTTTTGATATTGCTTAATGGTCATGAATTGATTTTCCTGTCATGCAGCATGTTGAGAAATATTACCGTATTTGGAAATAGGTGAGGGTTGACCATAAGTTTACCTCAACAAATTCTGTTCAACCCATGCGAGCATGGAAAGCTGGATGGTAAAACAATGGTATATGTGTGTGTGTTTGTGTCTTTTGGTGAGAAAACCAGGAATCTTTTCTCTAATTTTTTAATTAAGTGAAAATTTTTAAAATTTGGTATCTTGATGTAATTTTTCACACTGAATCTGATATTGTTATTCACTTGTTTCAGAGCACAAGTAAGCCAGGTGACTTACTGGGCATTAAAAACATCCGTTGATGTATGCAAGGATGTGGTTGTGGTGCTGGTATTAATGTTTTTTTTAGAATGGATATCGAGTGCTATTGTATTGATAGTAGAGGGTATCTATGATAGATAAAAATCTAGAAGTGGTGGAGGTTAGATCTCAGGATATTAGGCTTTGCAGCTGAAATGATGAATGATAAGTAACTGGTGGTAATACACACTTTGAGTCGCATTGATTCATTGTGTGCCAAAATGTAAAAACAAATGTAGGTGCTGGTGTGGTAAGAAGCTCTTGCTACCCAACCACATGCTTCCGGGTTTGGTCTCAGTGCATGGCACCTTGTGCAAGTGTCATCTACTATAACCTTGGCTCGACCAGAGCCTTGTGAATGGATTTGGTAGACAGAAACTGAAAGAAGCCCGTCATATATACATATATATATATATCTGTGCATGTCTTTGTATCTGTGTTTGTCCCCCACCATCACTTGACAACCGGTGTTTATGTCCCCATAATTTAGCTGTTTGGTAAAAGGAACCAATGGAATAATTACTGGGCTTAAAACAATCAGTCCTTGGGTTCATATATTCATCTAAAATCCTTCAAGGTAATGCCCCAGCATGGCTGCAGTCAAATGACTGAAATAAGTGAAAGGTAAAAGATGATAATAATGACGATGCTTATTATATCTTTTGCAGTTACCCAATTTGAAGCATGTTTATTTAAATTCTGTCAACATGTCATCAACCACAGCCAAAGAAGTTGCCAAACATTGTTTGAAACTACAAACACTGTCCCTTTGTTTTAATGATTGTGTTGATGACGACTGCATAACAGCTGTGGTGCAGAATGCTCGCAATCTCAGGATTCTAAAGTGTATACGTTGCAACATTACTGACAAAGGTAAGTGTTTGCTTCCATAATTTTTGATTGAGTCAGTTGAAGTTTTTATCATTTACTCTAGTAATTTCTGAAGTTAATAGCCTGCAGTAAAGCTAACCTTTTGTTTGTTTGTTTTTTTTTTACAAGTAAGGGATCTTTTATTTCACATGCCTCTGAATGCACAAAAATCTTCAAGCAATTTGTTGACATGGAAAATAATATCATTTGACACCTGTAGCTCAGCACTTTTCAGAAATGTTTAAACAATCATGCACACACACACACACACACAGATACCAGAATTAATGTAGGATGTGTTTGAAGGCATGTAACCTAGTTGTTTTGGGTCTTTAGCTTATGGTCATAATTCCTTGACTGAACAGTACAATGTGTCCTGAGCAAGGCACTTCATTTCACATTACTCCAGTCTGCTGAGTGCTGGTGCAACCTTTTCTCCTTCCTATCTGTCATATCCTTGATGTGCTGTTGAGTTAAAGGGTTGAGAGTCAAGCAGGTGTCCACATCTGTTTGCAACTGTATAGGAAGACTCTCTTCAGTCATGAATGATGATGGGATTTCACCTAGAAAGTTACCTTCTGAGGCACAAGTCCGGGCAAGGTTGTTTATCGAAGACTAGCAGTGGCCCATGTCACAGAGCTATCCACTTGAACAGTATTTTACTAACAGGTCTACAATGGATCCCAAAGAACTCTCTGAAAACGAACCATTATTTTTCTATGGTCATTGGACAGGCAGGCAACTAAGAATAAAATGTCATTGCTTCAGTAAAGTCTGTTGATAGTACAAGATATGGAGAAATAGCACCCAGGTGGTCACTTCAGGAAAAGAAGTAAAAATGGTATTCCGTTGTATTAACAGCTAAAATTTCATATCACTGATAAGTATTAAAGTGAAAGACTGACTGATATGTATCAATCAATGTCTCTTGTCTTCTGCCAGGCAACTCTATTAGTGATTATAAGACACTCTGCAAATGATAGATATGGTTGAAGTCCTGTCTGTGTTTTTTTTTACCCCACTCTCTTTTAATCTCATATTTACAACATCCAATATTGATATTCTTGTAAGGCATTGAGCTGGGAGGTTTGTTAGCATGCCAGGCAAAATCTTTAGCAGCATTTCATCCATCTGTACATTCTGAGTTCAAATTCTACCAATGTCCCCTCTACCTTTCACCTTTTCAGAGTTGACAGTCAATTACATCGATTGGGGTCGATGTAATTGACTTAACCGCTCCCCTAAAATTGCTGTCCTTGTGCCAAAACTTCAAACTAATATTACTGATAGTCTGTTTGGTTTGACCTTTCTCTTTTCTTTTCTTCCAGCCCTCATAGCTATTGCCAAGCATAGCAGTAAACTGGAACAACTTGATGTCAGTTTCTGTAGCAACATTACCAATAAAGGAGTAAACTTTGTGTCTGAAAACTGTACCCAACTTTACTTTCTTGGTCTGTTTTCATGTGAAAAAGTGGAGTCAACTTTCCTATTTCAATTACAGAAGGACTACCCTCATATTCGTATTTATTGCTTTGAACTGGAATACAAGAGCCTCATAGAACGAGTTAATGAAGAAGATCGTTTATGATGGACATTACCTAAAGTGAACACTAATCATGTTGATTTGCCATTACCTGTGATATATTAAAAACTGTGTATTTATTTTTTTTTTAAATGCATTGTGTTGTGTTTTTTCTCTGTTGTCTCCTTAATTTGTATTTTATCATCATCATCATCGTTTAACGTCCGTTCTCCATGATAGCATGGGTTGGACGGTTCGACCGGGGATCTGGGAAGCCAGAAGGCTGCACCAGGCTCCAGTCTTATGTTCTGTTATATTTTGATGTTATTACCTATCAGACTTCTTTAACTTCAGGTCAGCCCTAAGTGAACAGACTTATATAAAAAAACAATATGGTCAACAATAGGGATGTTTTTGGTCATATCTACATTGTATTTTGTGTTTTTTGTTTTTGCTTTTTTGAAAATGAAGTGGTGAGAAAAGATCTTCAGATATTGGACCTCACAGAGGAGATGACAAGTGACCAAGACTTCTGTCAGTTTGCTGTGCTTGAGATGACACACCAAGCTAAGTAAAATTGTGGCTGTTCATGCATACGAGCATGTCCTCTACATCCCTCTCTCAGCCAGGAGATTCTTGTCTTGTGGGCTTGTGGCTACTGGTGCCATGTAAAAGCACTCGTGCCAGTGCCACATTAGAGCAGCCATGCCTCTGCCATGTAAAAGTGCCCATGCTGGTGCTACATAAAAGTGCTTGTGATGGTGCAACGTAAAAGCATCTGTACCAGTACCACATAAAAAGTATGCAGCATACTCTGTAAAGTGATTGGCATTAGGAAAGGCATTCAGATGTAGAAACCCAGCCGAAACAGACCAACAGAGTCTGGGCAGCTCTCTAGCTAACCAGCTTGTCAAACCGTCCAACCCTTGCCAGCATGGAGAACAGACATTAAAAGACAATGGCTATGATACAATGTGATTTAATGTAATTTAGCTGTTATTTCTAAGGGATGGAGCAACAACATGGAGATTCTTTCATCGACTCTTGTAATTTATTAAAAATGGTACTATTAGTATTGGTATAGCATGACAAATGATGAGAGACAGAGAATGAATTGTACACAGAGAACGGCAGTTCAGTGGAGGGGAAGTGAAGGAAAGAAATAGGATACTGCAGAAGATTGATGGGAGAATTGGTGTTAGAAGATGAGTTTTTGGAGAAGGTTTGATAGAAGCCCATTTTTACCTTCTCAAGCACAGCATATTGTGATTTCTCACTGATTTGTGTGTTATCACCTGCTGATCTGAGCAATCGACCCTGCCTATCCCTTCGTTGTATGAAACAACTACACCTGGTTTCATTATAGCATCACCGTCTGCATCTTGTTTCCTAGTGTCCTTCATGCTTGCAGAATGCTACACTAGAACAAGAATGCCAATATCAGTGCATTGGTATACTGCTTCCCACTTAGAAGTTTTATCTTCTGAAGATCTGGTGGCATGTTTTTCCTGTGCATCTTCACAGTCCCACAGGAATTAGTCCTCCTCATCTGCAGGAAGAGGTCTGGACTGGAAAACCAGTTGTCCATATAAAAATTGTAGCCTTTGTCAAACAAGTTTTCATTCAGCAACAACATGACATCAGTTGATGCTCGAATAGACACTGAAAGAACCAATCTGTCCTGACCAGTGTAGATTTTGTAAGTCCAAATGTACCCACAAGCTCTGCCAGTTGTCTGGCATACATTATAAACCTCGATTCCAAACTGGGCACACTTGGTCAGGTTGTATGGTTCGAATCGGATCCTTCCCTTGAATTTCCACAAACTCTCATTTGTACAAATGTGTTGTGTGGGGACATACATCGTTCTGAAATTTTCAGCCACTACAATAGGGCATATTTTGTGCAGCCTGTCATCCTGGTTCTTGCCTGAGTTGAAATGTAGATTTCGAAGAAGCACCAAAAGTCCATCAAGTGGCATCGTTTCCAGAAAGAAAGGTGTCAATGTGGCTGGATCTTGATTTCAATATGATGTCAAGGTTGATTTCTTCATGATGCCCATCAGTATCAGAAGGGCAAGCAGTATTTTGATTCACCAGAATATCATCATCTGATTCCGAACTAGGAAAGTACTTACTCTCTGAGTCATCTTCAGAATTGGAAGAAATAACTAGCGAGGCGGTGGAGCTTGGTGTGACAACCGTAAATTCGATGAAACAAGATGCAACAATGAAGTTGATGGAGCTGGAGTGGTAGGACATGACGACCATAAATTGGATGAAACTGGATGCAATGACTAAAGTTGATAGAGCCAGAGTGGCAGGACCTGCCTATCGGGTTGTAAATATTTAGATGAAACCTCTAACCGGCCTGTCATTAGTACTGGTGGACCAGTACTAACTCAGGCAACAGGTACTAAATCAGGCGGCTTATAATTATGTCGGCCGACTTAAAGCATGTACTTAGTGTGTGTAAATTTATGTCAACTGTTTTAAAAGGGTTAAGAAGTTATGAATTGGTTGTGTCATAGACAATATTAACACAAAAGATTACCAGAAAAATAAACCAATCCCTAAATAACAATAGAAATAAAAGTAAAACTGGAAATATTCTTAAGTTATAAAAAATAAACATGAAAAGACTTAATCGAAGAAAAACCAAATATACTTTTCTACTCTAGGTATAAGGCCCGAAATTTTGTGGGAGGGGGCCAGTCAATTAGATCGATCCCGGTACGCAACTGGTACTTAATTTATCGATCCTGAAAGGATGAAAGGCAAAGTCGACCTCGGTGGAATTTGAACTCAGAACGTAAAGACAGACGAAATACGCCAAGCAATTCGCCCAGTGTGCTATCAGCTCACCGCCTTCAAGAAAAAACAAATATAATCAAATAAAACAATATGTTGTGGCCTTAAATGATAACGAAAGATGTGAATAAGTTGGAAAACGAATCAACAACATCTACAGCCCACAATTTTTCACGCTTAATTTCTTTATCACTAGCTTTTTGTCTTTTTTTTTTGTAACTATAAAACATCTGTAGAACAATAAGCATTACACTTCTCTAAGCACCAAATCAAAATATATATGCATAACTTGTTTGTAATTGTTATTGAAGTATATTATGACATTCTCAGGAGATTGTTAGCAGTGTTATTTTCGGATTCCTCTAATACAAGACTAAATTTTCCAGTTCCTACAACAGAAATCAATTCTTTATAAAAGTGTAGAGCAGACATGTATTACAATATTTGCACATTTGGTACAATGCAACTTCTCTCAGAACAGTATATAGTTTCAATATAACCTTTTACCATTTTGTGCAGACTTAATAAATGATCATAGGTGTTAAATGAAGAACAATAGTAAAAATTAACGGGTACGAAGAATTGCTTAAATCGAACAGTGAATTTATGCTTTTTACTTTTTCGGCGGTGCCTTACAGAATATTTTGCTAAGGAGATGATTTGGCTGTTATTTTTAGCATAAAACGTGGACATGTACAGGTTTCCTAATTTTAACATAATAATTATTTTGCTCGACAGTACTTTCGATTTTACGACGAAAGTCTGGATAAGAGGAGAAGTAAGTTGAAACACTCAAAGACTATTCTGAATGAATGAAATTATATTAGGAACATGTAACGTACGTTACCGGTGTTACGTAGAAAAGAGAAAATTTTGAAACTCGCTCATCGATTAGTATTTTTAAAACTTCAGATAATCGAATTTACCATGTGCAGCGATTATATAATATTACGGTGAACGTTAGTGTTTAGGCAGAGATCACCAAAGTAAATATCTTACGCAAGATCAGAATACGAAACTACGGCTATCAATAATTGTTCCGAAGGCGGGAGTTATAAAAGGGAGTGTGAAAGAAACAAACTAAATTTCTACCGAAATATTATCGACGGGCTTTACAAAGTTGTTTGTAAGTATATTATAAGAATATGCATAATATACATTTATTACTCTGGTCAGATCGATCGGATGAGAATAGAAATTTGAGACGCGAGTGTAGTGAAAAGTCTTTCATGCGTTAATCAAACTTTGGTTGCGAAATCAGCGCGCATAATCTTTAAATATAGACCCCCTATTCGTTGTTGATCGGTTGCCATCTGCTCAGATTTACTTTTGGAGGACTATAGAACAGGTGTAGCTATTACGTAATTGTTTTGTTAATTTTATAGCTTTATTGTATATCATTGTCCTACTATATAGCATTTAAAACGGTTGGTCTTTATTTTAAAGTTCGTAGGGGTTGAGTGTTACTCTGTGCTGACCGTGTATGAAGTTTCTTAGTTGTCTCTCTCCACTACTTTATAGACAATAGTGTTGAGGGAAATTTAAATGCTATACATTTAATTATCTATTTGTTTGGCAGAAGCTCTCCCACTAGTTTGTATAATTCCCATTTTTTAAGTAGGTAAGGCGGGATGAGCCGGATACTTCAGGGTTACTTAGTCACCTATACATTTCCCACCCTTTTTCAAAAATTCCCTCGTGTTTAGTCGAAGGAAATTATCAGTGTTTGTATTTTGGCCTCAAATTTTTCCGTGATAGAATTTGTCTTTTATTCTTCCGGGTTGATAAAATCCCAGTGAAAAACTGGTATCGAGTTAATTGAATAATATTTCCCCTAAATTTCTAATCTTGTGCCATGTTAGAAAATAATTATTATTGTTAGGGGTGTGTTGGAGTTTCAGAGTAAGGAGATGGATAAAACGCTTTGTGGTATTTAGTTGTTCTTTAACGCCCTGCGCTCAAATCCCATCGAGATTGACTTTGTCTTTCACATTTCCGAGGTCTATTTTAATAATTGCATAAATTCCCCCCAAACTTGTGGATTTCTGCCTATTATTAGAAATATTATTGTTAGTGTTAGCATCCATAGAGCGCCAGGCAAACTTCCTGTGCCACTTTTTCTGTTATGAGTTCAAATCCCGCCAGTTATTATCAAGGTGACGAACATGGCTAGCAGAATACCAGAGTGAACTTGCATTTTACTTCGATTGATGCTATCTTACCAATATATGAATATATATCATTCCAAGTTCACCTCGCATTTGATAATTCTTTAACATTCCACTGATGGAATTAGTCAACTAATATCCTTTTCGTACAAAGATAACCGTTTCTCTCAACAATAAAAACACGAGCTAAAGACTGAATGCTCGACCTTCTGGAAATAGCATCTAAATCTCTTCTCAAAACAACTCCCAATTGTGTTCAGAAAATGACTCTTTGGAAGTTATTCGGCATAATACACTGTTACTGAATTAAGAAAATAAACAACAATAACCAAAAAATACCCCCAAACTGAATAGATATATGGCTTGTGTGTCTTATATGACTTGGGGGCTTCACAACAAAACGAAACCCTTGCAATATATTTTGACACGCTTTGTATTTCAACTTCTTAATACATGTAATAGAGTTGTGTCACATGTAACCAATTTAAACATTTATTTCAGTGCCACTTTGTGGACTTTGGAGGTAAAACTCAACGTTTGTTATATTCCCACAATTCCATAGTTTTAGTTAAAGCGGGTAATTTTCATTAAGCTGTCCCTACTTCGTTAGAAAATAATAATTCTGCACTGTGCTTCTTTTTGTCCTTTCGTAGATAGACTTATGAAAAAAGAGTCGTATTCTACGTATTGTTAAGTATGTTTTCTTTTTACCTTTTCGGAATCTCTGTATTTGTGTGCCCCTGTACTTTGTGTATGTTTATATATTTATATATGTTTGTATGTGCATTTATAGGTGTTTGTATTATTGTTTTTCTTATTTTAGTTATCATGAAATATATCTGACGCTCATAATTTCTCTTGAATTTGAGCGAAGTAAATAAGTTTTTGTGATAGTGGGGGATATATAGTTGATAGAGGAGAAATACTAACCATCATATTAATTACACTTTTTGCCAGAGTTTGAGTGTGTTGTGTTGTAGTTTAGCTGGTTGGCATGAGTTTAATTCTTAGGTTAGTGAACCTAAATAGGAGATATGTACAGGGTATATGAGTTTCGCTAGATATATCAAAGAAACTCAACAAAATTGCCTTGAGCCTCAATGACAGTCCTGATGCATACTAGAATCAGGTGGTTTCTTCCCATTCTGCCTACAACACCTAAGGCATCCCTTCTGTTCAATGCTCCCAACCTATGATGTCACGAACATAACTATCTAGATCATTCAAATCAGGATGCTTCAAGTTCACATGATTGCAAGGTTCTGGCTCCTGCTGGACACTAATTGCTCACTCCACATCTTATAGAATTTGTATCTGTTGTCCCTGTTCACTACATATCTGATAGTGGAATTTTGCTATTTTGAGCTTCTCTGCAATTCCCTTTTCAATCTGTTGGGGTTATGATACCCTAGACCTGCTGGCTGAATTTGACTGTCCTGGAGACCTCTCACTACTGAGAAAATTTCTTTCTCTTGGCTATTCATGGCATGTTCCCGCTGTACGTTTCCTATTCTTTCCTGACCCTGAACATGAAGGACCCAGTCATGTTGAAGAAGCTGGTAATTTATGAGTTGCTATGGTTGGCAGTTAGAACTTGCCTTTTCATTTCACGTGTCAGATTGAAATTGGTCAGGTTGATTCACTCATCTGGTGACAAGCATAGAACATTGACCTTTTCATTCATATATATGCACACATGTTGCTTACTACAGTTTCCACCTACCAAATTCCTTCACAAGGTTCAAAGCTGTAGTAGAAGGAAAAGTTCTATGGAATGGGATTAAACTTGAAACTACATGTTTAAGAAGTAAACTTGTTAACCACACAACTATCTTTTTGAGACAGGATGGTCAAATCAGAGTTAATACTATCAACACAGTAGTGCATAGTCTGAATAGCCGGCCTTTCTGTGTTGGGTCATGAACACCCCTGCTGTCTTCCTTTAGACATGATATGTGTTTATTCCTGAGAACTTTTGTGGGAAAATACAAAGGTGGTCTCTGATTCCTTTATTACACTGGCTAGGTATAGACAAGTCTGTCACACCACACCTTTAGAAATTAGAATGCAAAGATCTGGAACAAATACCACAAAACATTTTGTCCAATACCAATGTTTCCACCAAGCCACAGTTTTGGACTGGTATTTTATCAACCTTTGAAAGGATGGGAAAGCAATAGTTGATGATGGGGTTTACAATGCAAGATGTAAAGTACCTAAAACCCTTAAATTTCTTCCAATTTGTCATCATACCACAAAACCAGTAAGAGCTAAATGCACTTAACCCTAGGCTACCACAAAGATCTGAGCCAATGAGACAGCTGTTAGCCTACTACAAATAGCAACTGAATATTCCTCAAATTACACCCCTATCATATTAAAAAATGGGACATATTAGGTAATCTCGAAAAAATGGTGGGATGGTCATTGGTGGGTTATTTTCAGTTATAGGTTTGCTCAATAGAAAGTCATCAATGGACACAGAATGGGTTTGTTGGAAGTTTGTAAGAATCTGCATGGCCTGAAGATCCAGCTGGTCAAGATGAAGTATGTAGAAATGGCGCAAGTGTCACAGTGCACAGACACCAACTCTGGTGAGATGCAGGAGGAGTCGGGGTCAGAACTTCCAGGTGTTGCAAGCCCCAAACCTAGAGATGGCGCAAGTGTCACAGTGCACAGACACCAACTCTGGTGAGATGCAGGAGGAGTTGGGGTCAGAACTTCCAGGTGTTGCAAGCCCCAAACCTAGAGATGGCGCAAGTGTTACAGTGCACAGACACCAACTCTGGTGAGATGCAGGAGGAGTTGGGGTCAGAACTTCCAGGTGTTGCAAGCCCCAAACCTAGAGATGGCGCAAGTGTCACAGTGCACAGACACCAACTCTGGTGAGATGCAGGAGGAGTTGGGGTCAGAACTTCCAGGTGTTGCAAGCCCAAAACCTAGAGATGGCGCAAGTGTCACAGTGCACAGACATCAACTCTGGTGAGATGCAGGAGGAGTCGGGGTCAGAACTTCCAGGTGTTGCAAGCCCCAAACCTAGAGATGGCGCAAGTGTCACAGTGCACAGACACCAACTCTGGTGAGATGCTTGAGGAGTTGGGGTCAGAACTTCCAGGTGTTGCAAGCCCAAAACCTAGAGATGGCGCAAGTGTCACAGTGCACAGACATCAACTCTGGTGAGATGCAGGAGGAGTCGGGGTCAGAACTTCCAGGTGTTGCAAGCCCCAAACCTAGAGATGGCGCAAGTGTCACAGTGCACAGACACCAACTCTGGTGAGATGCAGGAGGAGTTGGGGTCAGAACTTCCAGGTGTTGCAAGCCCCAAACCTAGAGATGGCGCAAGTGTCACAGTGCACAGACACCAACTCTGGTGAGATGCAGGAGGAGTTGGGGTCAGAACTTCCAGGTGTTGCAAGCCCCAAACCTGGAGATGGCGCAAGTGTCACAGTGCACAGACACCAACTCTGGTGAGATGCAGGAGGAGTTGGGGTCAGAACTTCCAGGTGTTGCAAGCCCCAAACCTAGAGATGGCGCAAGTGTCACAGTGCACAGACACCAACTCTGGTGAGATGCAGAAGGAGTCGGGGTCAGAACTTCCAGGTGTTGCAAGCCCCAAACCTAGAGATGGCGCAAGTGTCACAGTGCACAGACACCAACTCTGGTGAGATGCAGGAGGAGTCGGGGTCAGAACTTCCAGGTGTTGCAAGCCCCAAACCTAGAGATGGCGCAAGTGTCACAGTGCACAGACACCAACTCTGGTGAGATGCAGGAGGAGTTGGGATCAGAACTTCCAGGTGTTGCAAGCCCCAAACCTATGTTGAGTGACAGTACATCACTGGAAAGTTTCCTCAAAGACAGAAAAGTTACCGACTTGGAATAAGGTGCTAGTGTTGATTGAGTAGAAAACCAGCTAGGCTGTTGGGAAGTGGCACCAGGGAGCTGGTTAAGGTAGGAACTAACTGTGGAATGTAAAGTCTCATAGCCTGAGCTTTGGAGAGCATATTTGCACTAGATGAAATTCCTGATTCACACAGTTTGTAATGTCCACTGAATCCATCCAACTTTTCTACTGGGAAAGGTGAAGTTATCAGCTCGTCCTTTGTGTTTGAAGAGGACCATGAAGTACATACCCTGTAGCTGTCCAGAAGCTTTGGGTGAGGGCTGCTAGTGCTGGTGGCATGATCAGGTCCTGAGGCAATAGCAGATATCATCCATAGTGGGATCAGCCATTGCAGGCACCTCTGCCCATTGAAGAAAACTATTGCTTTTGTCAAGGCTGGTGTGTGAAGATGATGCCAGCTGCCAGGTACACTAGCAATTGCTTGAGACAGGGGGGGGGGGCTGAAATATGACCTGGCAACATCAAAGCAAGTTGAAGAAGCAGTAAGTTTATGTCAAAGAACCTGGGGTGGTCTCAGGTGGGTTCATATGAAAATGGTTAATTTCTCTCCTGCCTACTTTTCCTTGAGGAATGATTAGGCTGTTGTCTCTTGGAGCTTGGCTTGATGTGATTTCACATACAAACTCTATAGAGAGAAACTTCTAGTGAATGCCTTTCACACTTTAGTCTGCTAGAATATGTTAAAAACAATTGTAAGCATTATTTTGATTCCTACTACATCATGTGCTTATGCTAAGTATGGATGGCTTACTAGCAATTTAACAACTTAAGGCAAATTTATAGATGTCACTAAAGTGACAGAAGGTACAAAGTGATCCTGGCATTACTAGCAATGCCAGTACCATTTTGCATCCTCTGTCACGTTAGTGACGTCATATATATATATATATATATATATATATATATATATCACTGTGACCAACCAGGCTATCAGATGTTGCTATACATCGCTGGTCACAATGCACTTCGCATTGTTTTAGCCTTCAAATGACGTCACCCCAATGGCTAAGCGAGCAGGCTAAGCGAGAAGAAAGAGTGAGAGAAAGTTGTGGCGAAAGAGTACAGCAGGGATCGCCACCACCCCCTGCCGGAGCCTTGTGGAGCTATAAGTGTTTTTGCTCAATAAACACTCACAATGCCTGGTCTGGGAATCAAAACCTTAATCCTATGACCGCGCGTCCGCTGCCCTAACCACTGGGCCATTGCGTCTCCCATATGTATATATATATATATATATATCACGTGACCGACCAGACCATCAGATGTTGTTACACATCGCTGGTCACAATGCGTTTGCATTGTATTAGCCTTTGAATGGCGCTACCCCGCTGGCTAAGCGAGCAGGCCAACAGAAGAAAGAGTGGTAAAAGAGTATAGCAGGGATCACCCCCCCCCCCCCCTGCCGGAGCCTCGTGGACCTTTTAGGTGTTTTCGCTCAATAAACACTCACAACGCCCCGTCTGGGAATTGAAATCGCGATCCTGCGACCGCGAGTCCGCTGCCCTAACCACTAGGCCATTGCGTCTCCCATACATATATATATATAATATATATATATATATATATATATATAATATATATATATATATATATATATATATATATATATATATATATATATATATATATATATATATATATATATATATAACAATAAGAAAATGGAGGGGATCAATAGGTGGTATTCATCAACTTATATTATGTCAGTTTGTTTATTTGTTTACTAAAATGACAATTATAATAATATACATACATGTATAACATATTATGTTTTTACATATATAAAGATACCAATAATTATTAAAATATATAACATACAGGATTAGAAATTGGGTTAATATCCTACAGCTGTTTCAGCCAAGAGGCAAAAAATACCTAATTCTACCTTTATCCCTCCAGTAGCCTGAAGTAATTAGTAGATGAAATTGAGGTACTTGGGTGTTATATACATATGTGTGATTTATGTGTTTATATATGATATATGTGTGATTGATAAAAGTACCTGAAGATGGCCAGGGAATAGGTCAGCAAAACTGTACTATATGGGTTAAACTGTTGAATATAAGGTTAAACAGTGTTGAAATTTGAAGGTCGTCTAAAATTATTTTCTGCAAATTTCCCCCATTTCATGTGTTAATGAAAGAGATGGTTTTTAAGCTGATGCATTTTATTTTTTAAAATTTATTTTGGTATAGTTTGAGAGGTTGAATTGATTAGAATGAAGAAGCACAGAAATGAGAAAGCTGAGAACGTGAAAGAAAACTGTGATGAATGGTTGTCCACTAGAAACCGAAAGAAGGTGAGTTAACATCATCATCATGATATATATATATATACATTTATGATATAGTCAGTTGTGTTCTAGCGAACCAATATGATAAAAAAATATTCTAGTCTTAACCACCTCAACCTCATGTTATCAAACATAGTTCATCTTAGACCATGCTATGCAATATGTCTTGGCTTTTTTTTTTTTTTTAATGAAAGTAGTGTGACTTGAGAGAAATTCTGTTTCCTATTTCTAGCAGTTTGAGCAACTTCCTAAAGGTTCTCTCATATTCAGTAATTCAACCCTGAAAAAATTAAGTGTCTTTGTTTCTGCCACATTAGCTCTGTTTGAACCTATGAGGAGCAAAGCGTACATGGTCAGATGACCTGTTAGAAATACCATACCAGCTTAAGGGCCAGGGCTTTATTGGATGAATGTAGTGCTAGATACTTTATCTGAAAATACAGGATGGTGATAGTTGGAAAGCTCTGCTCATAGGTCTGCTTCATCAGAGCCAATCTGTATTAAAGCAAACCAGTTTCGTATCAATGATTATTAAACAAAATTAATTTTATTGGGTTGTCCGGAAAGTTTGTGCCGATTTATAGTAGCTTACCTTTCGACTTATTTTAGAACATGGTTGGGTCCATAAAATAGGATTTGACTAAACCTCCATTTAGAGCACATTTTAAGCTATCTTTTTGTGGAAGAAGGTTTATGTTCCTATAACCTGTGTTAATTCTGTAACCCTTTAAAATGGAAGATAAGAAAGTTCATTTTCGGCACTTGATGCTTTGGGAACCAGACAAAAAGTGCTGCAGTTTCACTGGGATGTGTTACCCCACCCTCCATATTCACTCGGTATTGCTCCTTCGGGTTTCCACTTATTCAGGTCTCTGCAGAATAGTCTTAATGGTAAAAATTTCAATTCCTTGGATGATGTAAAAAGATACTTTGATGAATTTTTTGCCTTGAAACCACCTCAATTCTGGGAGAGGGGTATTTTCAAGTTAGATGGAGATGCATTGTGCAACAAAATGGTTCATATTTGGTTGATTAAAAATGTAATGGCAAGTATTTATTGACCTTTTTCTTTCCTTTAAAAATCAGCACGAACTTTCCGGACAACCCAATAATTTTTTACATTATTTTCTAAATGTTGGTATTTTTACAAGTTATAGTGTAACACAAGGTTAAGCTATATTCAATATGACACGTTGGTTTAGTTATTGCTTATCTGTAAAAAAGAAGTTAGTTATTAAAAATGAAATACAATAGAAGCACGTTCACTAACATGTTCATAGCAATACAAATTTCTTTGAGATATTGGTGATTATAATAGAATTACAAAAATGCACTTAAATACTGGGCACAAAAGAAAAAAAACTGAATGTTTTTGTTTTCATTTGTTAACATTTTAGTTAATATTAGGCTAACTATTGTTCTGGCTGTGTAAAAGATTGGGTGGAGTCTTTTCGTGGAACAAAGCTCTTGCTCCCAACAATTGTATTGAGTGGGAACAGATGAAGTAGGTGTGTGAAAAGAATTACAGTTGTGGGATGGGGAACAGTTTCAGTAGTTGAGTCCTGATAAAAGAAATAGTGATCTTCTTGTTTTTTTATTTGATCCACACTGAATTAAGGGAAAATCTAGAGTAGATATAATATTGGACTGACATCATGCTGATATTGAATTTAATCCCACAACAGGTGTTTTGTTATGTATTTGAATTATACATTTAAATTCTGCATTACTTGTTCACTGTATGATGGGGAAATGTCACCTGTGATAAATCAATTTCCTAATTATGAGAAAATATATCCCTCAATCCCTTGAAACTTTGTACAAAGCACTGAGCGTCATGGGAAGAGGGTGTAATCGGGTGGCATTTTACATTTCATATTGCATGCTGTTTAATTCCAAGTCAACCCTGTCCAAGGAATATATCAATCAAAAGCCATTCTATCAATGCCCATCCTTTTATTTTTTTTTAATCACTAGTATATCTAAAACTACAGAATCCAGTGTTACTTTTCTGTTTTTGAGACTTGCCAGAAATAGTATGAGGATGAGAAATAAAATTTACTTCTTGTTATTACATTTCTCTGTCATGAGAAACAATGCCAGATCAATGTATCTGATGAACTGGAGTATGTAAAATCTATTACGTTGCCTTTGAATGTGTTTAAGAGTTATTCCCCCTGTCAGTTATTTTGTTCAAATTTCTACTTCCCTCTATCTTAATTTTCTAAATATCATTTAAGTTTTTATCAATAATTTATTTTATATTTTTATCTCTCATTGTAATCCTACAAGATTGAATGACTAGTGAGATAAGGAGGAATGATTTATTTTCAGAACATCAGAATGTTAAGTAAAAAAATAGTTCTATTTTGTGAGTTTGTGAAATTGTGCTAATGCTTGAACTCTATGTAGCTACTGGGCCTGCTAGAAATAGCCAAATTTTCCTCAAATCATGTCAACATCTTAAGCAAGGACGGACCTGTTAGATAATGTATTCCTATATCGTATCGTCCTAAGAAGATAGGAAAATGAAAGGTTTACTCAATTAAGTTGATCTGGGGTTAACAACAAAAAAATAATAGTCCACTAGTTTATTATTTTCTAAATTTTACCTTAATTCAATGTGTTTTATCAAAGATGCCATGGCAAGTCTTGAACTTGTGTCCTTTAGAATAAGAACTGCTCCTCTTCTTATTGAACTACTATACCTGTCTTATTTCAGGAATTGCATGTTCACAAAGATACTGCACCTGTTTTGTTCAACCATTGCACCATGCAGGGACAGCACCTGTCCCCAGCTAGTTATTGTACCTGCACTCATTTTACTACTGTACTTGACTGTTATCTTGCTGCTGTACTTTGTCCATTCAATTATTGCATCTTTGTGTGGATATAGCCTGGTGGTTGTTAGGGTGTTGCATTCAGGAGTGCAGTGTTGTGGGTTCACTTCCCCAAGCCACACTTTATGTTTCATGCTGCTGGGTGGTTTGGTTTTACGAAGGGCATCCAGCTGTAAAAATCCTGCCAAAACAGACACAGAAGTTTTGTGCATGTTTTTGTCTGGCCGGCTCCTGTCAAACCATCCCACTCATGCCTGCATGGAAGGCGGACGTTAAACTGCGATGATGATGATGTTGCACCAGTCCACTCAGCTGCAAATGGGTAATGTCTGACAAGATAAATTATGGTCAGCAATGCATCAACCTCATCAGGAAGGATATAAATAAACAAACTCATCAATGACACCCATAAAATTATTAACCATCTTACGAACAATAACTCTGAGCACCTTTTCAAACTCCACCTGTCTAACACCCGTGGACATGTTTACAAAGTCAGAAAACAGCACAGCTCCCATGACTTTCGGAAACATTTTTCACGCTAAGAGTTGCTGAAGCATGGAACAGACTGCCAGCATCAGTTGTTAGTTGTCGAAGCACTGCATCCTTCAAAACTTCCATGCTTCCTGAGATTCGCCAACAATATACCTGATTTTCTCCCCTCCATACACATGCAAGCATGTATCTGACTCATACACTGTTCGCTTTCCAGACATTTGTACATTACTACATATACTTTATACACACTTTTTGACAAGTTGTGGTGCACCTGAGCACTGTATACAATAATTTCATTATTATTATTATTATTATATAGGTGCAGGAGTGGTTGTGTTGTAAGAAGCTTGCTTCCAAACCTATTGATTCCAGGTTCAGTCCCACTGTGTGGTACCTTGGGCAAGTGTCTTCTGCTATAACTTTGAGCCGATCAAAGCCTTGTGAGTGGATTTGGTAGACGAAAACTGAAAGAAGTCTATCATATATATATATATGTGTGTGTGTATGTCTGTGTTTGTCCCCACTCCATTGCTTGACAACCGATGATCTTCCTTGATGATTTTTTTGTTTTATATATATATATATATATATATATATATGTCATTTAATGACCAATTGATGATGATATATATATATATATAAAATCACCATCATCATTGTTGAATGTCTGCCTTCCATACTGAATTGTTTCCAAAGGAATTTTTGTTCATTCTTCAGCTAAAACAGTCTCCTGTTCTTGTAGTGATAATGGTGGAGGATATCGACTCCTTACTTGTTTTTCTAAAATGCACCATAAATGTTCAATATTGAGATCTGGGGACTGTGGTGGCCAGATAAGATGTTCAACTTCACTAGAATGTTCTTTGTGCCATTCAGTAACAACTTTAGCTGAGTGAATTGGTGCATTATCATCCTGAAAGATTGCGTTTCCCTCCGGTAACAGTTCCGCAACCAAAGGATGAATTCAATTAGATAAAATGCTTAAATAATCTTGACTATTAATTCTGCCATGAAGAGAAACCATTGGGTCGGCGGATTTCCAAGATATAACCTCCTAGATCATCACAGGTCTTCCTCCGTGTTCAACAGTTGGAAGAATGCAGTCTGGGTCAAATGCTTCTTTTGGCTGTCTCCACATATATTCGGCTGATGGTCGGAAATTAGGTAAAGGATGCTTCGTCCGAGAAAATAACATTCTTCCACTGCTTTAGGGACCAATTCTGTAGGTTTTTACTCCACTCTAAATGCTTTGCAGCATTTGTTTTTGAAAGTAGTGGTTTTCTGATTGCAGCCCTCCTGTGAAATCAGCCTTGTGAATTTCCCGGCGAACAGTTTTTGTGGAAACTGGGTTCTCGTGGGGGTTATTAAGCTCTGCAGCAATTTTGAGAGCTGTATTTTTGTGATCCTTTCTAACAATTTGCTTAAGAGTCCGATGATCCCTATCTAAAAGTTTTAGTTTTCTTCTGGAGTTTTGTTTTGACGAGGAGGTTTTTTCCCTCTTTCTCAAAGGCTGTCATTACTTTCGAGAAAGTACTTTTTGATACACCAAACATTTTGGCTGTTTTTGTTACACTAGTGCCTGCCATATGAGCACCAACATTTTGACCATTTTGAAAGTCCGATAGATCTGTCATTTTAATGAATTTTAATTACCCTTTTCTGATGATATCTGAAAAAAAAACCCAGCAATTTTAGCAAAACATATTAAGCAACACTAATAATAAACCAAAAACAAAAAAATAAACAAGCTTTTGACGGTTTTATAGATATTTCAAAATTATGATGCTCGGTGTTACCATTATTTTGTCCAACCCCTATACATACATATATATTATGTGTGTGTATGTTTGCAACATAAATAGGCATTTAAAATTTAGTATTATTCTTATTTCTCTTTAATCCATTTACTTTTTTTCTAAAAATAGATCCGCTTTCATTTCTTTACTTTTGGCATATTTGGTTTCATTGTATTCAAATTTTCTTTTGTTACTCTTTCATTTCATTTTTCTATACATTTTCCTTTAGGTTTGTCTCACTTCATATATTTGTGTCTGCTTTAATTTAAAATCTTCCTTGTTATATTTGTTTCTTTTTTTATCTATGATATATATATATATATCATCATAATTTAATGACCAATTGATGATGATATACATGTGTATATATACGTTTGTGTGTGTGCATATGTATATATATATGTTTTGTGTGTTTGTATATGTATATATATATATATATATATGTGTGTGTATATATATATATACATGTGTGTGTGTGTGTATATTTATATATGTATATGTATATATATATGTGTGTGTGTGTATATGTATATGTATATATACATGTGTGTGTGTATATGTATATGTATATATATATATATGTGTGTGTGTATATATATATATATATATATCATCTTTTAATGTCCGCCTTCCATGCTAGCATATATGTATGCATAAAATCTCTTGTTGATTTAAAAAATTTTTTTTTACTATGTCTATATATGTATATATACATAGTCGATAAAACAACTACAGCAAGGGAGATTTTAATGTGAAACAGACACAAATAGATATATGAAATTAGACAAGTAATACTTAGAGGGAAATGCCTAGAATAATGAAATGAGACAGTGACAATTGAAAATTGAATTCAATGAAATTAAATGTGCCAAGCACAAAGAAATAAAGGGAGATCTATTTTTTTAAGAAAAGTAAATGGAAAGAAATAGGAATGATACTAAGTTTAAAATGCCTATTTATGTTACAAACACATGCATGCATGGACCAGGTTGAACTTACAAAACTACTGGACCAGGTCGTGAAAGTTCCAGAGTTGATTGGGAATAGAATTAAAGTAGATAAGATGCTGTTTGGTTTAGTGTTTGGATGGAGTACCACTGAGAGCATCCACCTAGTGAGACAGCTGCAGGAGAAATGTTGGGCCAGAAATAAAATACTGTATTCGGCTTTCGCTGCCCTTGAGAAAGCTTTTGATAGAGAGTCCCTTGCTCTGTTATCTGGTGGTCTCTAAGGAACCTGGAGTAGATGAGAGGCTTGATGGAGCTGTATAAGCCATGTACAGTAGTCCTGTCCGTAAGCTGAGAGTCAGTCATGAATACAGTGATGAATTTAGTGTATCAGTAGGGGTTCACCTGGGTTCAGTTCGCAGTCCACTCTTATTCGTCATAGTCATTCAGACCATAACTGAGGAATTTAGAACTGACTGCCTCTGTGAACTACTATACGCTGATGATCTTGCTCTTATTGCAGAATCAGTAGCTAAGTTGGAGAAGAAATTCCAGGCATGGAAGCAAAACCTGGAATCAAAGGGCCTTAAGTTTATCGAGTTAAGACCAAAGTTGATGTTAGCAAGAAAGTGGGTAAGACTCTTTTTCTGTCAGATAAATGGCCCTGCTCAATATGTAGGAAAAGAGTTGGAATAATTCCGTTTGTTGTTCCCGGAGCAAGCTATGGACACATGTGATGCAGTGGAATCAAAGGTAGATTAACTGAGGAAGTCAGTTTCATATGTGGCAGATGCACTGGAACAATAAGGACTAATTATTCATGTTAAAGGTAGTTTGTATGATGCTTGTGTACGAATGGCTATACTCCATGGGAGTGAGGTATGGGCTCTGAATGCAGGAAACATGCGTTGACTAGAGAGGAATGAAGCTAGTTTGCTCTGATGGATATGCAGCATCAGTTTGCATGTATAACAAAGCGCAAATTTGCTGAGAAAAGTTGAGCTTAAGAGGAATCAGATGCAGCATACAAGAGAAACGACTACGTAGGTTTGGACATGTGATGCTTATGACTGGAGACAGCTGTATAAAGACGTATCTATTGTTTAATGTGGATGGTAACTGTGGAAGAGGGAGGCCCGGGAAGACATGGAATGAAGTATTGAGGACCAATCTCAGGAAGTGGGGCCTCACGTATGAGATGACAATGGCCCAAGATATCTGGTGATATGAGGTTCTTGAGAAGACCCACCCACTTCAGTGAAACTGAGTTCTGGATGTGCTGCATGCTCCACCTGCATTTAACCAAATTTTTCACACACCCTACCTCTTACTTCCTCTGTTTCATGCATTATGCTTATCTTTCCGACCCAACTCCTGCAGCCCAATCCTGTTGTCACTGCTCTGCCCTCTATTTCATTGCTATCACATTGTCCCACCATCCCTCTATATACTGAGGTTTCGGTAATTGTTCAGTTTAGTGATCTAAAGAAAGTAAATAAATATCAAGTGGGAGGTAAGAAGTAAAAGAAGCACTTTACTTTTATACAGCATAAAGACTGGCGATCGTTGCCAGAAAGTGAGCCAACTGTCTTAATTTTCTCAGTGGAATTATGCCAGAGAAACTATGAAATAAACAATTCGTCTGATGTGTCCCAAACTGTTGTCTCAACTTCCATTTCACCTGTATCCACATGTTTTCCACATTTTGTGTGTGGATGTCTTGATCATGATCAACAAAATGTTGGTGTATAATTACCTGTGTGTAGGCATCACCATTGAGGATAATATTATATATGCTTGCCATTCATCACTGACTATGTGAGACCCAGGCAAAAATCCACCTTTGTATCTGCTCATTTAAAGTTTCTCTCCTGTGCAGTCAGGTATTTTACCAAAAAAACTTTCTTGAGACTGATTGCAAAGTAAAGAATGACCAAACATCTTTGACTGAGTTATGTCCCTTTGCTTCTTTTACTACTTATCTCCCTCTTAATTTTTATTTACTTTTTTTTTAATATCACTGAGCTGAACAATTACCCAAAGTTTCACCAGCCACTGCATTCCATGCCCCGTTGCATTCATATGAACTCCCTACTTTCTATTTATGCACCGTTGGCAATGCTCTACCTTCCCATTTATATTCTCATCCCCGTACCTTGAGAGTATGCCCTGGCACATCATACTGTCTCTCTCTTGCTCTCTCTCTCTCTCTCTCTCATTCTTGATCTCTCTCTTTCACTCTCTGACTGGGGCAACCATGCATCCCTTCAACGAAATACCTTTTTCGGTCCCTTGGTCATTCTCAAATCTCTCATCACCTGGCACAGGGCTACCTCCTCCGATCCCCTACCCTCTTGTGAGCTGCTTGTTGAGCCTGCTGGTGCAGGTGCCACATAAAAAGCATCCAGTGCACACTATAAAGTGGTTGGCATTTGGAAGGGCATCAAACTGTAAAACCATGCCAAACAGACCATGGTGGGGCTGTTCCATGTAAAAAGCAATCAGGCCATTAGGAAGGGTATCCAGCCATAAAAAACAAGGCCAAATCAGACCTCGCCAGTGCTAGTGCCACATAAAAAGCATCCAGTCCACTGAAGGTGGTTGGCATTAGGAAGGGCATCCAGCCATAATAAAAAACATGTCAAAACAAACAGTAAAGCTTCGTGCAGCCCTCTGCCTTGCCAGCTCCTGTCAAACTGTCCATACATGACAGCATAGAAGATGTATGTTAAATAATAAGATGATGATTTTATATATATATTATATATATATGCGTAGGAGTGGCTGTGTGATAAGTAGCTTGCTTACTAACCACATAGTTCTGGGTTCAGTCCCACTGTGTGGAACCATGGGCAAGTGTCTTCTACTATACCCTCAGGCCAACCAAAGCCATGTGAGTGAATTTGGTAGACAGAAACTGACAGAAGCTCGTCTATATATATATATATATATATATATCTATATAATATGTATGTTTGTGTTGTCCCCACCACATTGCTTGACGACCAATGCTGGTGTGTTTACAGTCCCCATAACGTGGCATTGCGCAATAGAGACCGTGTAATAAGAACTAGGCTTACAACGGACATCCGTCCGGTGGTTTTATTTGTTCGGGCTAAAAAATGGCATGCCTCCAGCATGGCCACAGACAAATGACTGAAACAAATACAAGAATATATATATATGTATGTATAGCAGACCTTACAGATGACGCAGCAGAAATTGACAAAACTGACTGGTCAGTATAGGGAATTCTCGATCGGGATTTTTGGGTGATTATATATCTTATTGCCACAGGGAGCTAAACATAGAGGGGAACAAACCAGGACAGACAAAGGGATTAAGTTGATTACATCGATCCCATGTGTAACTGTATATATTAATCACCCCGAAAGGACGAAAGCCAAAGTCGACCTTGGCAGAATTGAACTCAGAACGTAATGGCAGACGAAATACTGCTAAGCTTTCACCCGGTGTGCTAACGTTTCTTATTTCTTTATTGCCCATAAGGAGCTAAACATAGAGGGAACAAACCAGGACAGACAAAGGGATAAGTTGATTACATCGATCCCAGTGTGTAACTGGTACTTATTTAATCGACCCCGAAAGGATGAAAGGCAAAGTCGACCTTGGCAGAATTTGAACTCTGAACGTAACGGCAGATGAAATACTGCTAAGCATTTCACCCGGTGTGCTAATGATTCTGCCAGCTCACCACCACATTTTGGGTAATTATAGTCCCTGTCAGTATATAGGTATATGATTATGCACTGGCGCATTTTTGCTCTTATTTCTAGCATGTTGGTGTTTCTTCTAACACCTACTCATATTTGGTGGCAGTTATAGTTTTCCTTTTTGGTAAAACATTGCACACTGCTGTTTGTATAATTTTCTATTACTATATTTGTTCCACGTCCTCGCGTTGTTGTGTTTTTCTCTTTGTGTTTTCATGTTTGGATTAACTTTATATATATATATATTAGGAGATGTACTTGCATAGCAAGTGATTTGATCTGAGATCGTGTGCTGGAACGAAAACAGTGCGTGTGGAAGGTGTTTGTAAGCCATTTAAGAAACACACAAAAGCCATTCAATTCACTTCAACATTTAATCTTAATTTGTCAAAATATTTTCATCGCTATAAGACCGCAACTGTTTCACTGACAAAAAATCCGCAAACAGGTTGCGGCCTTATAGCGACGAAAATATTTTGACAAATTAAATTTAAACGTTGAAGTAATCGAACGGCTTTTGTGTGTTTT
Organism: Octopus sinensis; assembly: GCF_006345805.1. NCBI lineage: Eukaryota > Metazoa > Mollusca > Cephalopoda > Octopoda > Octopodidae > Octopus > Octopus sinensis. Next base: position 71,185 of record NW_021835959.1, on the reverse strand, counting down.
CTAAATGGCTTACAAACACCTTCCACACTGCAATGTTATATATATATATATATATATACACAAATACTATATATGCAATATAAAACTGTCTTTTAATATAAACCTCTAGCAGTGTTACTGAGTCCATTTTTGCTTATAATATTTATTCTCACAGTATGCGACTGACATGACACATAAGAGAGAAGGAAAGAAAAGAATAAAATACTCTATGGAATTTAATGTAATAAAAAGCAAAATGAAAGTGAATTCCACATTATATGTTATTTTAAATGGCTATTATAACTTCCATGATATAATTTATTTCACTTTCAGAACAAAAGCTTGATCATATCATTTGTTCAAAAGTACATGATGAATATATATATGTGTATATGTAATATACACATGTATGTATATGTACTTATGCATGTATGTAGTTATGCGTATATGTAGTTATGTGTATATGTATGCATATATATGTGTGTATAATATATATATATATGTGTGTGTGGTGTGTGTGTGTGTGTGATGTCTATGTGTATATAGTAGCTATATATATATATATATATACTCTTTTATCTTTACTTCTACTTGTTTCAGTCATTTGACTGTTGCCATGCTGGAGCACCACCTTTAGTCGAGCAAATCAACCCCAGGACTTATTCTTTGTAAGGCTATAGTACTTATTCTATCGTCTCTTTTGCCGAACTGCTAAGTGACGGGGATGTAAACACACCAGCATTGGTTGTCAAGCGATGTTGGGAGGACAAACACAGACACACAACGCATACACATATATATATATACATATATACGATGGGCTTCTTTCAGTTTCCGTCTACCAAATCCACTCACAAGGCTTTGTCAGCCCAAGGTGCCACGTAGTGGGAATGAATCCTGAACCATGTGGTCGGTAAGCAAGCTACTTACCACACAGCCACTCCTACGCCTATATATGCATGCATGCATTATATATATATGTATGTATGTGGTGTGAGAGAGAGAGAATGAGTAATTTACTTTTAGGGAATATCAAATATAATAAATGAGAACACATTACTTTCTAAGTATGCTTGAATGACAAGGATATGTAGTGTTCCTTATTTATTAGTCCAGCAATATTTTGAGATATCTTGTTTCAAACTAAATATAAGGACTAATAAGGAAATATCAAAATATGCCTATAAGAAAAAAGAAGGAAGGATTGCACTTGAACATTGTCGATATATAATGCGTTTGAATGAAAATCTCCTGAGCTAGCTTCCTTTTTGTGAGTAACTTGAGTAGAATCACCAGCAGTTCAAGAAAATGAACAAATCTCCTGTATATAGTTTTTGTTTTTTTATCTGTTTTAGTCATTTGACTGTGGCCATGCTGGAGCACTGCCTTTAGTCGAACAAATCGAATCCAGGACATATACTTTGTAAGCCTAGTGCTTATTCTATCGGATTCTTTTTGTCGAACTGCTAAGTTACAGGGGTGTAAACACAGCAACATTAGTTGTCAAGCGATGGTGGGGGACAAACATGTACACACACACACACACGCAATGGGCTTCTTTCAGTTTCTGTCTACTCACAAGGCTTTGGTCGGCCTGAGGCTATAGTAGAAGACACTTGCCCAAGGTGCCACACAGTGGGACTGAATCCGGAATCATGTGGTTGGTAAACACCTACTTACAACACAGCCACTCCTCATTTGCAACAGAGAGAGAGACACACATGCACACACACATTACATTCACACACACACACATGTGTATTTGTATATATTTCTTTATTGCCCACAAGGGGCTAAACACAGAGGGGACAAACAAGGACAGACAAACGGATTAAGTCGATTACATCGGCCCCGGTGCGTAACTGGTACTTAATTTATCGACCCCAAAAGGATGAAAGGCAAAGTCGACCTCGGCGGAATGTGAACTCAGAACGTAGCAGCAGACAAAATACTGTGAAGCGTTTTGCCCGGCGTGCTAACGTTTCTGCCAGCTCACCGCCTTATGTGTGCAACTTTACAGGCCATCTAATTGTTAACTGGGCCTTTGAAATATCAGTTTCTAATTTTGGTACCAGGTGAGCAATTTCATGTGAGGAGGTAAGTCAATTACATTGACCCTCAATGCTCAACTGGTACTTATTTTTTCAACTCCAAAGAATGAAAAGCAAAGTTATCCTCGGCAGAACTTGAACTCAGAATATAAAGATTGACAAAATGCCACCAAGCATTTTGTTTGGCCCATTTGAATATTGGTTTCAAATTTGGCACAAGGCCAGCAAAATCAGAGCAGGGGATAAGTTGATTACATTGATCTCAGTATTTAACTGATACTTACTTTATTGATCCTGAAAGGCTGAAAAATAATGTCGACCTCAGTGGAATTTGAACTCAGAATGTAGGGTGGGCAAAATGCTGCTAGACAGTTTGCCCAGCATACTAACAATTCTGCCAGCTCACCACCTTGGCCCATTGAAATATTGTCATAACATATGGTATGAGTTGAACATTTTCTGACCTAGCAGGCCTTTCCCTCACTTAGAGTTGATCGCTCCCAGAAAGTGAGACAAATGGGCAGAAAGAATCAACCCCTGTACAAGACTGGTACTTTATTTATCAACCCCTAAAGCAGTGGTTTTCAACTGAGGTCCACATAGTCTTGGGTGGCATGGAGGTCCACATAAGATTTTTCTGTTAAAATTTTATTTAACAACAAGAAAATTCTAATATCACGACAAATTGTTTTGTAACTTAAAGCATGTAAATAATTTATATTATTACATTTAATAATAAATTATCTACATGTTTTTAAGTCACGAAACAATTTGTCATGATATTAGATTTTTCTTATTGTTAATTAAAATTTCACACATGGTTGCAAAGCAAGCTTTTTAGCCACCTAGCCATGTTTGCACCTGTATATAAAGTATTTTTCCCCACCAGTTACTGTGATTGAACCATGGTTATACTGATTTCTCTTAATTATATTGACATCATTGTTTTTGTGTGAGGTTGATAACTGAACTTGGAATCCGGAACAGTGTGTGTATGTGTCTGTGTTTGTCTCCCACCACTGCTTGACAAACTGGTGTTGGTGTGTTTACATCCTTGTAACTAACAGCTCAGCAAAGAGATTGATAGAATAAGTACCAGACTTAAAGAAAAAAAAACCGAAAGGACAGGGGTTGATTTATTTGACTAAAAAAATTTCCTCATGGCACTGCCCCAGCATGGCTGTAGTCTAATGACTAAACAAGTACAAAAATAAAAGTAAAAGATATAAATACTGAATTTTGCTGACTAAACTTTTACTGTGTTCCTTGTTTCAGGCTTCTATGCGAAATATGCCGAAGAAGATCTCAAGCGCTAGGAAGTTGCCTGGTCCATGGAAGCTGACACAGAACTCACCACCTCCCAGGCAGTTATCTATTCCAACTCACCAAACGATGATGACCAGTTACTTGTTGAAAGGAGGGCAAACATATCTTGATAAAAACCTAGGTAACATTACCTTAATATCAATTTCTTCCCCCCATTCTCTCTCTCTCTCTCTCTCTCTATTCACACATGCACATGTGCTATTATTTTATTCTTTTACTTGTTTCAGTCATTGGATTGTGGCTTGTCTTTGAGCCCTGCCTTGAAGGGTTTAGTTGAACAAATCAACTCCAGTACTTATTTCTGTTGGTCCCTTTTTACCAAACTGCCAAGTTTAGGCAGGTGTAAACAAACCAATAGCAATTGTCAAGCGATGGTGGTGGTGGTAACATAAACATACATATATACAGTAGGCTTGCACACAGTTTCAAATGCACTCGCAAGGCATTGGTTGGCCTGGGGTTATAATAGAAGACACTTGCCCTAGGTTCCATGCAGTGGGACTGAACCTGAAACCACTTGGTTGCAAAGCAAGCTTTTTAGCCACCTAGCCATGTTTGCACCTGTATATAAAGTATTTTTTCCCCCACCAGTTACTGTAATTGAACCATGGTTATACTGATTTCTCTTAATTATATTGACATCATTGTTTTTGTGTGGGGTTGATAACTGAACTTGGAATCCGGAACAGTAAATTTGTTTTAGATATACAGATGTAACCAAATGCCACCTCACCTGGCGCATTGATTCAGAACATACACTGCACCTTGACCAGGTAATACAATTAGCTATTCTTTAGGGAAACACTAATTGTGGAATGTACAATTACTACTTATTAAAACATAGTAATAGAATACTTTCTTAAAACTTTCATGCTTAACCCTTTAGCATTTCTGAGACTCCCTTCGGTTACGACACAGACCATGGGATTGCACCTAGAAAGTTCCCCTCCCAGGCACAAGTCCGGGCAAGGTTGTTTAAGGAAGACCAGCAGTCGCCCATGCATATTGGCCTCCCCTCTCCACGCCACCAGTGTTATCCAAGGGAAAGGCAAAGGCCGGTACAGCTCGACACCTGTAATGTAGCAACTCCTTTCTACAGATGAGTGAACTGGAGCAACATGAAATAAAGTGTCTTGCTCAAGAACACAACACGCAGCCCGGTCCGGGATTCAAGCTCACAACCTCATGATCGTAAGCTTGATGCTCTAACCACTGAGCCATGCGCCTTCATATTTAAACCAGCCATATCCATCCAAAATATTCGCTGTTTCATGTTTAAACCAGTCAGACCAGCCTCTCACACCTGCCTTACAATGTCATTGTCAAAATATGCAATCAGATCAATGAAATATCAAAGCTACAAGATAATGCCTGATTAATTCTAAACAATGTGAATAAATAAGGATTACATTTGTCAAAGTAATCAGAATACCAAAGTATTAAATTACATCTTGTCTGTTATTTGCCCAGTCAGCAAGGTGGTAGCAAAAAAAGTTTATTTAAAAGCTATGATTTTTTTTTCTTTTTATTTTTATCATATCGTACTTTAAGTGGTTCTTAAACGGTATGCTGTGCTATATTGGTACACTGGGATTTAAAAAATTGTAATTTAAGACTTGAGAAAGTTCATTCTAATGATTGAAAAAAAGGTCATTCATAATTTTGATATATACAATTATGAATGAAACAAAGGCGAAATAGTTTTCTATGAAACAGTTTAATACTTTCATTTTCAACTTTCTATGTGAAATGTGTTTCCCTGTTTCAGATTAAAATATTGCACCATTGTGTCGGATAAAACTACTCCACCCAACTCTAGTTTTATGTTAGTTTCAAAGAGTTATTTCGTTTTTGGATTTGGTTTGCAAGTTTCTGTATATGAGTTGAAGCATATTCTGTTGTGTCTGGGGAGAGTCATTTTCTTTTTGTGTCTTATAATGTAACACACTCACCAGTAAATTTCCACTTATTTCTTATTTTTATTTTCCTAAAATTTTCGTTGCGTCTTGCAACCTTTGCAATCTTTTCAATAGTCTTGACTATTGAAAAGGTTGCAAGATGTAAAAAATTTTAGGAAAATAAAATAAGAAATAAGTGGAAATTTTACCGGTGAGTGTGTTACATTATAAGGCACAAAAAGAAAATGAGTCTTCCCAGACACAACAGAATTTAAAGAGTTACTTCCCTTACTAGTCTATTATATTCTTTCCACTCGAATTTTATCTGCATTTTCTGCTGTTGAAGAGATTGGAAGTGAGTCACTGTTTAGAGAGGGAATATGAAGTGAATTTAACGTTCATTGTTTGATTTCTTTTTTTAATTGTAAATTATTTATTTTTTAACTATAGGAAAAATTCACATAATGGGGGTGGTGTGAAAATGTGATCTATAGTTGATGTCTTATGAATAGGTGTTAATAAAAGATATATTAAGTTCTTAGTGCAGTGCTTCTGTGTATTAGGTGTGGCAGAAAGTATTTGAATTGTAGGTTTGTAGCTACAGCAATGTGAGGGCATTAAAGGTTGATAGTAACAATTGTAAAATCTTGTGAAATATTATGGTCCACGAAGCAATGGAAATTCTAAAGTTGGGAGTTTTGAGAAGAAAAACTGCATCGTTGTGAGAAAGGTTAATAGTATTTTGGTTTGACTATTTTATGCTTTAAAAATGTGTTAAACAATTATGAACATTATTTACATTTGATGGACATTTGTCCCTTTTTTTTTTGTTAACACAACGTTTCGGCTGATACACCCTCCAGCCTTCATCAGGTGTCTTGAGGAATTTCGAACCTGGGTTCTCATTCCTAAGGTATTTTTTGATTTGAGTTGAATCCTTTCGTTACTGTATTTATTTTGAGATGTTCTGTTTCTTTCAATTACTTTGAATATAACAAAGAATTTAGTAAAATAACTTAATTATCATTCAGCTAGGGTTAGGAACATAAATTGTGACTAAGGTTTGGTGGAAGATTTTAATTCAAAACTTTTGAAAACAAGATATTTGTACTACAGAGCCAGAGGCGGTTTCAGCTGGGCTGGTAACCAAAGGGTAAAACTTTTATTGTGAGCTGAAAAATAAAACCAGTTACCTAGATTATGGTATAAGGTATTCTTGAATATGTTTCTTGTGTTAACAGTATTTCCTTCAAACTTTGCTTTTGTTACATCTATTCAAACCCTAAAGAATCCCTCTCAACACATGGCTGTGATGCTCCCCTACTACTTCTGCTCATGATCAGAGATGCACATATTGTCAGCCACTAAGAGACATGTTCAAGTGTTATGGTCAAGCAACTGACAAGCAAAACTGTGGTATTGTGCAGAATATTTGTTATAACAATATTTCTGCTTCAGCAACTCAGTACTGAATTTTTCTGAAATGTAATGGAAAATTGCTCAGTTTCAAAGCATTGATGACTGGGTGACAAAAACAAAGTTTGAAGGGAAGAGTAATCATTTCCTTTGATTTCTAGATAGTTCTTGAAGATTTGAGTACACAGTATAATTGCTTCTCAGGTGTGCTTTGTACTTTTTTGTGTAGAACAGTGCTTCTGATTTCTTTTAATTACTAAAAATCAAATTGCTGGAAATTTGTTGTCTTCGAGGTTGTTGCCAGTGCTGCTGGACTGGCTCCTGTGCAGGTGGCACATAAACAACACCATTTGAGCGTGTCCGTCGCCAGTACCGCTTGACTGGCCCTCGTGCTGGTGGCATGTAAAAGCACCCACTACACTCTCGGAGTGGTTGGCGTTAGGAAGGGCATCAAGCTGTTGAAACTTTGCCAGATCAGATTGGAGCCTGTTGCAGCCATCTGGCTCGCCAGTCCTCAGTCAAACCGTCCAACCCATGCCAGCATGGAAAGCGGACGTTAAATGATGATGATGAAGCAAATAGAAAATAGCACAATTTTGTTACACAGTGTTTATTATTAATGTCTGGTGTTTATTTTGTTGCTCTCTGTTTTTCCAAGATGTTAAATTATGAGGACACAATCAATCATTGGTTGTCAAGTGATATCACGGTAAGAGAAGCTGGGAAGAGAGATTAACGCAAACACATAAATACATGCGTGTGCATGCACATATGCACACACAATATATACATCATCATCATCATCATCATTTAGCGTCTGCTTTCCATGCTGGCATGGGTTAGACGGTTTGACCGAAACTGGTAAGCTGGATGCCCTTCCTAACGCCATCCATTCCAAGAGTAATGCGTGCTTTTTAGTGACACCAGCATTGGCCACGACTACACTTTCACTAGGCTGGACAAGTCTTCTCAAGCACAGCATATTGATATACGCATATGGTAGATTCTGCTTAATTTATTTATATCAGATTTACGTATAGTAAAAGTCCTAGCTGCTATGCTGTGAGATTGAACCTGAAATTGTGCGACTTCAAAAATGATTTCTTAACCATGCACTCATGTTTTTGTCTGTTGTTATTAATATCATTATTTTTTCTTTAATATTTTCCTTCATTTTCATATATGTTATTGTGATTTTTACCCTTTTTATCCATTTTGAACCCGCAATATTTTTGCATTTCATCCTTGTACTGTCCCCAGTCTCCTGTTGCTCTCTGTGGCCAAAACATTCGAGTGAGGTTGTTGCCAGTGCCGCTGGACTGGCTCCTGTGCAGTTGGCATACAAACAACACCATTTGAGTGTGGCCGTTGCCAGTACCGCCTGACTGGCCCTCATGCCAGTAGCACATAAACGCTCCCACTACACTCTCAGAGTGGTTGGTGTTAGGAAGGGCATCCAGCTGTAGAAACTCTGATAGATCAGAATGGAGCCTGGTGCAGCCATTTAGTTCGCCAGACCTCAGTCAAATCATCCAACCGATGCTAGCATGGAAAGCGGACGTTAAACAATGATGATGATAATCCTCAATTATTAGGAGCAGTACTAGTTGTCATGTATATTGTTACTATATTGTTACTATATTGTTACTAGAAACAACATGTACTAGTTACCACTATGTGCGTGGGCTGTGAGAAAAACCTTGTGCTTTATTTGAAGTATTGTAATTTTTTTTTCATTGTTATTTCTGAATAAAGTCTTGTAAGAATCAGACTTTTACATTACTATAACCACTCCTATGTGGCTCCACCTTATCATTATAGCTACTACATCACTATAATAATTAGGACCACCTACCTTCTAAATAACATGATTGACTGAAGGCACATGGCTCAGTGGTTAGGCATTCATCTCATGATCATAAAGTCATGGGTTCAATTCCTGGCAGTGTGTTGTGTCCTTGAGCAAGACACTTTATTTCACATTGCTCCAGTCCACTCAGCTGGCAAAAGTGAGTTGTACCTATATTTCAAAGAGCCAGTCTTATTTCTTTACTGCCCACATGGGGCTACACACAGAGGGGACAAATAAGGACAGACAAATGGACTAAGTCGATTATATCGACCCCAGTGCGTAACTGGTACATATTTAATCGACCCTGAAAGGATGAAAGGCAAAGTTGACCTCAGCGGAATTTGAACTCAGAACATAATGACAGAAGAAATACTGCTAAGCATTTCGCCCGGTGTGCTAACGTTTCTGCCATCTCGCTGCCTTCATATTTCAGAGAGCCAGTCTTGTCACATTCGGTGTCACGCTGAATCTCCTTGAGAATTACATTAAGGGTACATGAATCTGTGGAGTGCTCAGCCACTTTCACAGGCTGTTTCATTGATCGGATCAGCTGGAACTCTTGCCCTTCGTAACTGATGGAATGTCAGTAAATAACTGATTACTTGTACAGCCACCACTCCATTCATAGTCTTCAGTAGTACTGCTTCATCTGCTACAGCCTCCACAAAATTGCTCTTTTTGCCTGTACATCTCTATAGCCATTTGCATGTTGGCACAGTTGTTGTTATAGTTGTTGTTTTTAATACAGTCGTATATTTCAGGTCCTTCTTTGATTATCAAGTTATTAACAGAACCTTGTTGTCTACATTGCAGGAGGTATAGTGAAGCCATCGCATGTGAGAGGAGGGTCTGAGATAGAGATGGAATTGAAACCTGATCCTGTTGCAGTTATGGAATAAATAACAGCCAACACTTCAAACCCGATCTTTCTGTGGATTGTAAAGGTATTTCATTCTATGATCACATTCTAGTACCAAAGAAAGAGTCTAATTTTACCAGAAACGATCAGTACAAGTCAACGAAACAATCACTTTTGGCATCACCACGTCGCAGTTCTTATGAAAGGCTTGATTTGCATCAAAATGTTACACCGCTTCGTGAAAGAATCAATGTTTTATCAGAAGGACAAGAAAGAAGTTTGAATCAAGTGCAAGATTGTAACGCCACTGACCATTCTGTTGACCATACCATCAATAAAGTTGCTGATCACAGTCAGAACCGCAGAGTTCTTCAACAAATAAACTCGGAAAATAATAAATATGGACTTAAGGATTGCCATACCAAAAATACAAGTACTCTTTTACCAAGAAGGCCCCGAGAAATTACCAAACTACCAGACAATGCAGATTTATACTTGTCACTGCTTCCTGAAGATCACAAGGTCACTGTAAATGCTGTGGGTACCAATGTCACTACTTGTGGTAGTGATGATGATAGCGAAGATGATGGGGCTGATATTGTCATTGGTGAAGATTACAATGACAATATCGATGACAGCTGTGATGTTATGAATGGTGTCTGTGTTGGTCGTGGTGATTACACTGAAGATTCCAATTCATTAGTTTTTTCACCCTTTATTGATTCCAAAAGTTCAATGACTTTATTTTTAACATCTACCCAAGACGAAAGTTGTTCTTCTGATGTCAATCTAACATTTGACTTTGATGATGCTGAAAGACTTACTTCAGAGCCTGTCTCTTCTCTTGTTCTTCTGGAAGATAGTTTGTCATTGAAAAACGATCCAATGAGTTTGGATTCCGACAGTCTGTATCTCTCTCAGAGCCAATCTGAAATTGACTCTCCATCACTAGATGATTTTACATTTCATTAAAATAGATGATGATTCCATGAATAATTTAATCTCTAGCTTTTGGTAAAATTTCAATTCTAAATTCTCTAAAGACTTGAGGAAAAACACCCCAAAACAGGAGTTTTTATTTAAAAGAATTTTCACAATTTTCTCTCCTTCGTTGTTATTGCATAGTACTGAACTGTTCTCTTCAATTCTGTACACAAAGATCAGATTGATGTAATTGTATCTGCTTACTCTATCTTCTTTACAATCCTGAATCGGTTCAACTTTGTTATTGAGATGAGTTAGAATTCACAGTTATGTTGTCTATGAAATAGTTTACATTTTTCTGTTGTATTGCAAATTGACACAAATATAAAAGCACTAAGAATGATTCTTGCTGGTTACAAGTATCAAGTCTGCAGGCCTACAGATCTATTTTAACTGGGCTAGTTTAACTTGTCATCCTCTCAGCATTAATAAAATAAGTGGTCAGCATTTCAGCTTCTTCTTATATATGAGGGGCTCAAACATATTAGGGTGTCCAGCATTTCAGCTTTTTGTAATATATGAGGGCCTCAAACATATTGGGGTGTCCAGCTGAACTGAGTCTTTGATACAGCATGTTTGCAGCAGGTCATTATTATTGTTGTTGTTGTTAAGCAACAAGACGGGTAAGGGTGATTAGGTGATGGTCTAGGGCTTAGGGGTGGAAGACCCCAGACCTTGGGAAAAAAAACTTTGGTTGTCTTGTTGTAGTCAAGGGCTCTTTGTTGACGCCCGACACCACTAGGAGGTGGCCCTTGAAGTCGCTGGAAATGGAGATCTCCAGGTCCAAATTCTTGAACAGCGTAGGTCATTGTTGGAAGTCTGTGCTATCTTTGGAAAACAAAATCTGCACTGATTTATTGTTCTTACCCAGAGCCAGTCAGGAGTAAAGCATCTGCCAGCCGTTTGATAGTATTACTATGCCATCCAATTGTGGTTTCATTTCAGTTGGAAAGTTGAAAAAAAAAAGAAGCCCTCCTAAGAAGCAAAGTCCTATTAAATCCCTATACTGTTACTAATATTGAGGCAGTGTGCTTGCAGAATTGTTAGAACATCATGCAAAATGCTTAATGGTATTTCTGCTGGTTCTTTACATCCCTAGTTCAAATCCTACCAAGATCAACTTTGCCTGAATCCTTTCAGGATTAGGATTGATATAATAAAGGACCAGTCAAGTACGGTGGAGTGAGACTGTCAGTGTAATTGATTAGCCCCTCCTTCCCAACTCCTCTAAAATTACTGGCCTTGTACCAAAATTTGAACAATATTGAGGCAGTGGATTGGCAGAATTATTAAAATGACAGGCTGAAAGCCTTGTGATATTTAGTTTCACAGTTTTAAACTTTGTTTTTCATTCTTCAAAAGAAATATCAGTCAAGAATTGGGGGTTGATGTCATCAATGATACCTATTTCCTAAAGTTGAGGTTTTAACAGAATTGGTACATCACTGTACAAAATGTCCCTTTGGTGGTAATTTTAATACTTCCCAGAGTCATCTTTACTTTCATTGTTCCTAGGTCAATGAAATAAGGACCAGTCGAGATCTGGGGTTGATCTTCATTAACTGTACCTTACTCCTAAAATTTTAAGTCCTGGTACTCTGGCTGAATCGTTAGCATGCTGGGCGAAATGCTCAGTGGTATTTTGTCTGCTGCTACGTTCTGAGTTCAAATTCCGCCGAGGTCGACTTTGCCTTTCAACCTTTCAGGACCGATTAAATAAGTACCAGTTATGCACTTAATTCCTTTGTCTGTCCTTGGTTGTCTCTTGAGGACAATGAAAAAAATAAATATTTAGGCAGCAGTTTAACAGAGTTGATAGAAAGTTGTACAAAAGACCATACTGTATTTTGTTGTGCTTCTTAATGTTGTAGTTTCAAATCCTACCAAGGTTAGCTCTTGCATTCATATTCAGGGGTTGATAAAATATTTCCATATATCAGACAGGTACTGAAGCCGATCTCACTTGACTAGACCCTACTCCTGAAATCTGAAGCTCATAGTACAAATCAATATTAGTGCTTGTAGTAAGGTGGCAAGCTGGCAGAATCATTAGCAATCTGGGCCAAATGCTTAGTGGCATTTTCTCTATCTGCACGTTCTGAGTTCAAATTCCACTGAGGTTGACTTTGTATTTTATCCTTTTGGTGTTGATAAAATAGGTACCAGTTGTGCACTGGGGTCAATGTAATCTACTTACTCCCTCCTCGAAACTTGCTGACCTTGTGCCAAAATTTAAAACCAATATTAGTACTGTAGTGTTCCTGAGGAATCATCAACATCATCATTATCATTATCAACTCCTGGATTTTACCGCTTCAAGTCTTCAAACTCATTGGACTGATTACCTATTTCCCATGGTGTAGAAGAATGGCCTTTACATTAACGTGTGTTTGATTTTTGACAGTAATACCAATTAGCTCTTCTCTAAAACTGTTTTAAAATTCTAGTTAGATCTCAGGGTAGAAGCAGTTATTTTTTTTACATTTCTTGGCAAAGAATGAAAATAAATGATAAGCACCCACTATTACCAACTGACAAAAAAAAAAAAAGAAAGAAAAAATAAAAAAAAAATGAATAAATGAAAAACATTGTCTTGTAAAAGTATTGTAAAATGAAACAATGTATGTAATTATATATGGAGAAACATGAAGTCTGATAGGTGTGAGGTTTATTTAAATGCTTGTATGGGAAATAAAGAAATTGAAAAAAAAGTCTTTTTAATGAAAAAATAACTACGTTTGTTTTGTATCTGTTGAATGTTAAGTTTCTTGTCTGGCAGAAACGTTAGCACGCCGGGCGAAATGCGTTGCCGTACTTCGTCTGCCGTTACGTTCCGAGTTCAAATTCCGCCGAGGTCGACTTTGCCTTTCATCCTTCCGGGGTCGATAAATTAAGTACCAGTTACGCACTGGGGTCGATGTAATCGACTTAATCCGTTTGTCTGTCCTTGTTTGTCTCCTGTATTTAGCCCCTTGTGGGTAATAAAGAAATATATAACATAATGTACACAAACACACTTTCTCATTTTCAAGTGTTACTCAACATGAGTGGTACTCATACTCAACTTTATGGTACTCTGTACCCCACTTCATGGAATGTCATCTTACAAACACCCTTCACTGTATTTTGCACAAAAGGAGTAGGAGGAGGAATTCACATGTCCCCTAGGAGGAATTCACATGTCCCCTAGACTAATCAATTTATTTTAATTCAACAGAAGTTGATATTATACAACACTTCATCCCTCTCTCTCTTTCGGAGAGGCACAAGCACCTACACGCACATATACACACACGGCAGTAACTTCCACCTGCCGAATTCAATCACAAAGCTTCGGTCGGCTCGGGGCTATAGCGGAAGACACCCACCCAAAGTGCCACGCAGTGGGACTGAACCCGAAACCATGTAGCTAGGAAGCATCATTTATATTTTTTTAACATACACACTCACACATTCTTAAACAGTGACTTCGAAGTTTCGGCCAACTCACCCATCGTCGGACAGTCCAACAACGGCTTAGCTAGCTGAAACTTTGAAATTACTGTCAACGACATTCTTGTTTAAGAACGATAAATTTGTATTGTACAAAAGTATAGAGTAATCCATCAGATTAATGTAAAATTGCTTTCATTATTCTGTTGTGTCTGGGGAGAATAATTTTCTTTTTGTGCCTTATAATTTAACACACTCACCGGTAAAATTTCCACTTATTTCTCATTTTTATTTTCCTAAAATTTTCTTTGCGTCTGGCAACCTTTTCAATAGTTTTGACTCTATATATAAAACCCTGTGTATGTGTTTCCTCTGTGCACGGCCCAACCGCTGGATCAACCTGTACCAAATTTGGCATTACTCAGGGAAGGTTCTAGGGCTGTCAAATTTTGGCCCTTGCCCATATAGAGGGCTGTAGCCGCCCCCCCTATGACCTTTCAAATTTTTCTTTTTCAATGTTATAATACCAAATTTGGCATGAAGGTTTTTCATTACTCGAAGAAGGTTGTGGGGGTGGGGTCAAATTTTGGTCCTTGTTCATACGATCCTTCTCATTTTTTTCAGCGGTATAATAGTTTCACTTTTCATAACCCTACACTACCGTCAGAAATTAATTAGCACCCATGATTTGCTCTTCACTCAAGGTATGTGCTGTCACCTAGTGGCCATATATCGAACTATTGCTTTGTTGCGAGTTCACTGTTGCGCAGAACGATGACGTAACTTGTTTGCCGAGCAGTTTGAGAGTCTACAGCCTTATGATGTTGACATAGCAGTGCAACAACTTGGAGTGCGGATGCAGACAAATCTTCCTTTGTTTAATAGATATAGGTAGCGCCTGCAAGGACCGAAATCACACCATACTAAGTTTTCTCATCGCGTAAGACGTTTTGAACAGCTCATAGGTTAATTGATTTAACCTATTTAATGTAGAAATTTGAGAAGTGCTAATTAATTTCTGACGCAAGTGTATGGTTTCACTTTTATTGTTACACTTTTATTCTTACTGTGTGTGTGTGTGTGTTTCCTCTATGCACGACCAAACCGTTGGATCAACCTGTACCAAATTTGGCTGTCAGGAAATTCGTCGATTTTGTTTTTTCGCTTTGAAGGTAAACGATTCTGAAACACCTTTTTAATTGTGATAATGAAACATGAGGTTTAAAGAAAAAGAAGCAGTAAGGTTTCTAAATAACGAAAGGTGTTCATACGGACACGCGCTTATACACTATAGGATATCTTTCGATTTATACGATAAACTTTATAAAATTTAAAGTTCAATATTCCCGTGACATAAGGTAGAGATATCGACACGAGTTATTCAAATAATTCGTGGAATGGACCTAATAACATTAGCTAGAGTTTCGATATTTCATATTTGAATCCGATGTGACTATTTCTACTTGGATATTGGTCCTACCTCAGAAATCGAATCTACAATTTCCCCTAGTCATACGGCCTATTGCTCTGCACGTCCAAACCGCTGGATCAATGGAGGTTTTTCATTACTCGGGGAAGATTCGGGTCCGGGGAGTTCACTAAATTTTAAACTTTTTTTCAAAAACAGAAATATGTTTTACATACCTGTCGTATAGGTCGGTTTTGTTTTTTCGCTTTAAAGGTAAACGATTCTGGTAGAAGGAAATACGATATTGAATAATTTTTCGTCAAACGTCTACCACCGCACCTCTTTTTTTTTTTTTTAATAAAGAAAAACGCTTTTTAATTGCGATAATGAAATGAGGTTTAGTCCTTATCGCCAAAATTATTTTTCTTGGGAAACAAAAGTTACGATGTCTTCATTCCACAGATCACATTAATCCCATCTGACTTCTATGAATCTAAACGGCTCCAGTTCCCATGTCCATGAATAAATCTCAAGCACAATCTCTCAACGTTGTTGGACTTAACCTTGCTTCTCCTTGCTTCTCTCATTGACAATTATATGTAAGATGTTCGCGAGTTGGAAGTCCCCAAACTATTTTTCTTTGTACACCAATTAAAGGACACACTGAAAACATTGTATATTTAGAAGTTCTACAAAATTAAACTGTGATTGTTTTCAGGATTTGTTTTAATAACTTTGTTTATACACATGTCATCTGATAGAATTTTTTAGCAAATATCTTTTTTATCAGAATGAATATAATTCCGAAATACTAAGTTTCTAAATCTCTCGTAGAGACATGTACGGTGGTGGGGCGATAGAATGGTTGTATACTGCCAATCTAACACGAACGTAATTCCTTTAGCCTTCTTTAAATTTCCGAGCAACACCGGGTACTTAGGCTAGTAACAATATAAAAACAAATATTAATGTATGTATGTGTGTGTGTTTTAAAGTGTACTCACAATCTCACACTTTACCGAGTGTAATAGGTACATTTTTTTTGCTGCTAACACTTATGAGACAATCCTCGATAAAGGGACCCGAAGGAGCCGTTTCAGTCTGCACGGTAGCTTTTTACAGAGTGAGAAGCTTGAGAGATAGTGATGGAAGGGATGTGTGAGGGGGGGGGGTGTCTGTGAGTAATTAGTGTACTCAGTATTCTGAGACACACATATTTGAGGTGAGACGATCGAGACATCAGGTCTAGAACAAAAAGGCTTTGTGACCCATGAGACTGATGACAACGACTCTGGATGTGTAGGGAGGAAAATAGCGAAAGTATATCGGTGGACAGTGAAACGGAGTGATGACTGGTAATACAGAAAGGGTGGATCAAAGTAGAGTGTACTGGACACAATTGGTCCTACGTAACCACTTCGAGATTGGTTGAGACTGATGGGGATGGAGACAGGGCGAATGGAAAGCAGGTGGATACTGTGCCGATGAATGGAGAGAAGAGGTGTTGGTTAGAGAGTCAGAATCGGTGCTGTAGCATCCTTAGTTTACACTTGGAGCAATGTGTAGCGAAGAGAAGAGATCTGCTGCCATTCTTAGACTCAGCGGATGCACAGTGCAATGATGCTGAAAAGAAGAGAGTGATTGAGAGATTACCAATAAGTGTGGGTGAAAGAATACAGGCGTGGCTGTGTGGTAAGAAACTTGCTTCCCAACCACATGGTTCCGGGTTCAGTCCCACTGCGTGGCATCTTCGGCAAGTGTCTTCTACTATAGAAGTTTTGTGAGTGGATTTGATAGACCAAAGCATTGTGAATGGATTTAGTAGACGGAAACTGAAAGAAGCCCGTCATATATATATATGTTTGTGTGTCTGTGTTTGTCACCCCACCATCGCTCAACAACCGATGTTGGTGTGTTTACGTCCCCGTAACTTAGCGGTTCGACAAAAGAGATCTATAGAATAAGTTCTAGGCTTACAAAGAATAAGTCCTGGGGTTGATTTGTTCGACTAAAAGC
The DNA here is from genome assembly GCF_006345805.1 of Octopus sinensis. Taxonomy (NCBI): domain Eukaryota; kingdom Metazoa; phylum Mollusca; class Cephalopoda; order Octopoda; family Octopodidae; genus Octopus; species Octopus sinensis. The sequence continues at coordinate 53,964 of NW_021835959.1, read as the reverse complement.
GGTGCTCCAGCATGGCCGCAGTCAAATGACTGAAACAAATAAAAGAATATATATATATATATAAAACTAGCAGTATCGCCCGGCGTTGCTCGGGTTTGTAAGGGAAATAACTATATAAGCATTTTTAGAGAGTTACTTCCCTTATAGATGCCAATTCGGGCTTTCTGAGCCATTTCTGTTTTGGCGTCTTCAAGCCATGAAGTCGTTGTTCTAAAAGAACGCTGGTCTCCTTGACAACGCATTACGACGTTGATTTCATTACACTCCCTTCCCCACAGCTTCACGAGGGAGGGAAGAAGGGGGAGAAGCAAACACAGGTGCAGGTGTTTGAGCGTGGACGCCAACTCCGCCGCCATCGACACACGAAATATTATGCATTGAAATGGAATAAAAAATGATGTTAAATTATTTTTAAAATCGTAGACTCATCGTAGACGCGCGCTAATAGCTAGACGGGCTCGATATTAATCACGACTATAAGATACCCGAATTTGGTTAAACTGCACCGCAAAATGTGGGAGGAGTTAGGAATCTAAATCGAAGGGGACAGACACTCACACAACTACAGTTTTATATATATAGATATAAATAATATATAAACATATGCATACATACATACATATATGTACATACCTACATATATATGTACATATACATGCATATATGGGTACAGGACATCAAAAAGCATTGAACACAATGAAAAACGAAAACATAAAAACAAAGACAGAAACGAACTTTTTTTTCGGAGAACGAAAAAAAACAAAACAAACAAACAGAGAAACGAGACATACAACTTAAAGAATATTCCCCTTCTTCAGTTGTCCCTGTTTCAACTACTCCACGTAACGTAGGCAAGGACATGACGCGACTTCATTGAAACAATTCTTCCCGCAAAGCAAATTAAATAAAATTTGGTGGAGGGTAAAAGTGGTAACAAAACAGTAAAAACAATGAAAAAGTAAAAACAGAAAAAGACAGAACAATGAGAACAAAACAGTAAAAACAAACGATGAGGGCTGTTAAGTCAAGACGATGGAAAAATTATTCTGAACGTTTAAGGAGACGAGCTTATGGAAAGACAGTATAAGCCCGTTTAGTCTTTGCGAATGTAGTAGTCATATATATATATATATATAAATATAAATATATATTTCGCTTGGGCACAGCAATATTAATAACCAGTTGTTACAATTCAATATAATTATGTTTTAGAGTGGAGCAGCAGGCGAGTAGAGAGCATTATATCAATTAACCAATGATAAAAAAGCAGGAGTTATGTCATCATGTAATCATTCATAAGCTTACGGATGTTTCTACTATAAGGAGTATCGCATTCAGAACTCCGAGGAAGCTATGAATATGTCCGTACAACATCTGTACAACTTCCTCGGAGCCTTTTAAATAGAGTGTACGTTTACTGAGGAAAGTATTTAAATACATCGACCTGGTTATATGCAGAGCGATGATATATAAGAGTGAAAATCCCCAAATAGGGATTATATATATTGTTGCTATTATATAAAAGTGACGTAAGTCCAAAACGTTGGTTTTTCAGAAAACGAAAAAAATAGTTTAACCATTCCTCAGCAAAACCGTTGTACTACACTTTGACAATTTTTGATACTTTGGCATCTGAAGCAGCTGCAGATACGATAGTTTGACCAAAAGAACCGGCTATTGCAAGCAAAAATAAATATTTTAAAAACGCATTTGGCCAAATTTTGTGATACGACAGTTTAACATAACAACGACACACACACACACACACACACACACACACACACACACGCACACACACACACACACACACATACATATATATATATATATATATAAGTGATAATGGTGTCGTTGAGACCCAAAGGTGTCAGGTAATGCTGAATAAATGCTATAGACAGACCATAGTTAAGTTCCAGATTCGGTAATTTTGCGTATAAGGGGTTCAACGTTGGTTCTATGTCAGCGTGTGTATATAAGAATTTTTTGCGTAATAAGTTAAAAAGAACCAAGGCTGTGTAGATATTAGAGCATTTATAGATAGAAGGTCTTACAGCTGTTTCTAGGATATTTATTAATGATATCCCTTCATCGGAGACGATGTGAGAGGAAAATTAAGTCATAGTTAGTTTAGATGTGCACTCTATATTTTGCATCACATCTAAACCAACTATGACTTAACTATCCTCTCACACCGTCTCCGATGAAGGGATATAACTAATATATATCCTAGAAACACCTGTAAGACCTTCTATCAATAAATGTTCTAATATCTACACAACCTTGGTTTTTTATCTTACTACGCCAAAAATTCTTATATATATATATTGAAAAACCAGAACAAACACATGCACGTGTACATATATACACGTTCAGAAAGATAAAAACAGACACCCACATATATACACACATGCGTATCTTATTTCTCTACACATGTGTGTACAGAATCATGCATACAGGTATTGATACACACACGCACGCGCGCACACACACACACACACACACACACACACACACACACACACACACACACACAACACACACACACACACACACACACACACACACACACGCATTATTTTGCTTCAGCCATTAGTCATGCTGAGACACCACCTTAAGTGATTCAGTCCTGAGGTGGGGAACCGTTTCACGTTGGATGGCCGCATTAAGTTAGTTGTAATCTAATAAGGCCGCATTTAAGAAATTTTAATTAGATATTCTTCAAAATCTACTTAATTTTGTAAAAATTTAACTTCTATATACTAATTAGCTTAAAAAAAAAATGAAAAAAACATTTTTGTTAATTGTAAAGTTAACCTTTTAATGACAGTTGGGACTACTTTTTGTAGGAAAGCATTTGAATATTTGGTTGCAGCGTAGAGATCTGAAGTTTCATCCGATCCTCTATATGAATATCCGCCATTTGTAACCTTAAGGGCGTTTTGATTTTGGTTAGGTAGGAAATTGTATATTCGCAGCAGTAAGTGATTGACAAACCGGAGAACATTTATCGTGCATGTTGCCGAAAGATTAGATATTCTATTGCATTTTGCCATGTTTCAGCTGGGTCTTTCTTAACGACAAATAGGGACTTTAAAATGTCATCTTCTGAGAACACAATTAATTCCATCTGCAGTTCTTTAGGAGCCCTGGAAACATCAACTAGGTGAGGTTGAAATGCTAATTTGAGTGTGATGTCATGATTCTCAGGGTCAGTGAACCTTTCATTGTATTACCCAATTAATAAGTCTATAACAGCTGCGTATTCTTCAGATGATTTGCAGCTAACTGGGGAAAATGTCCATCCGAAATTTCCTTTTGAAGAACAAGAGTTTTGAAAAATGATAGCTTTTTTCCCCCGAAATACTTGGATTTTTCGCCACATATCATACATAGACTTAGACCTTGCAAAGAAATATTCAAGTTCTTATGCTTTGAGATGATTTCACAAAATGTAGCATTTGTATAGAAATCTTCCTTCAATAATTCCCATTGCTGATTCTGTTCTTCATAAAATTTAATTATCTGTTCTTGCAACGATAAACATTTTGCTAACACCTGTCCCTACGATAGCCAACACAATTTAGAATGATACGGAAAATCCACCCTGAATACCTCATCGGAACTGACGATGCCGTGTTGTATTTGCACGAATATAGTTAACAATACTTACAACTTGTTGCAAAGAGTCATTTAGTATAGTAGATTTAGCACAGTAATTTTGCTGATGTACGATACAATGAAAAGAGATGAGAACATCCGGATCTGATAATACTTTTTTTTATCCGCGCAATAAACTCATTATGTTTTCTTGTCATGGAAAGTGCACAACTGTACATATACTCACTAAATTAACCAAATTCAGTTCAAATTCACATTTATTTTGAAAGTTTGTGAAGACATCTATTCCTCGTGTTCTTACCCGTAAGAATGCCCTAAATCAGTAACTCTTCGTAGCAAACAAAATCTTCTGTTATGGCCCGAATGAAGTATGAAAACCTATGCTGAGTCAACAGTATCAGTTGATTCAGCCAAAGCGATCGAATAATAATATATAATTTCCTTTTGGAATATTGTGTGTTGTTCTGTTACGTTGAGGGTTAATTCATGCTGCCGATAGTTATGGTTCTCTTTGAAAGAGGCAGTTGTTTGTACTTCAAAACCTTATCTGGTCTAAGCATCCTAAAATTTCGATAACGCTATTCTTTTATGATTTCCACATCTCTGATTGGCTTCCCCCTTTTTTTTTCTGTGAGTATATATAAGCTACTTTATAAATTATTTCAGTGGCTTTATTTCCGACTATTTCTTACAACTGCTTGAAATAACCGTCTTTGCTTTTGCTTTGAATATTTTAATTTCTGCAATGGAGCCTTTTGAACCCCTCCTTCTAATTAGAAATATTTGTGGTCCTTACATGTGACATAATGCTGATGAGCATTGAATTTATTCAATGTTGATATTATTGTATCACAAACAAAGCAAATCAACTTATCTCTAGCGGACAAAAAATAATATTGCATTTTCCAATCCTCATTAAAACCACTGTTTTCTTCCTTCAGCGTTCTCTTGGTCTTCTGTGACATGATGGACTATTAAACAGACGAAATAAAAAAGAATAAAATAAAGCAAATATACACATACGGCCAGGCTGTATAACTATTCTCCTATTCCACTTCAAATGGAAATCCACGTGCACCGTTGCCACAAGCTGATAATCACCGACGTACTGGTTTGTCACGGGATCTCGCTAATCAGCCTCGGACAGTCGTGGCATCAGTGAGGCGGAGAAATCAACGTGCAATCTAGAGTCGCATTACAACTAAATCATGAGCTGTAATATGTATATGTATCCCCACATGAATGTTCTAATAGAACAAACTATACTGCGGCAGTTACAATAAGAGAATCTCTCATATTGGCTTTTGGTGCATAATGCACGCTAGTTTATATCGCAGCAAGGAGATTTTTTTACGCTCTTTTCAAGCCTAGCCAGGCTCACGGGCCCGGTTTCCCGGTTTCTGTGGCGTATGTGTTCCACCCTGCTGGACGGGACGCCAGTCCGTCGCAGCGTGACTCAAGAAACAGGAAGAGAGAGTGAGAGAAAGTTGTGGCGAAAGAGTACAACAGGGGTCGTCACCACCCCCTGCCGGAGCCTCGTGGAGCTTTTATGTGTTTTCGTTCAATAAACACACACAACGCCCGGTCTGGGAATCGAAAGCGCGATCCTCCAACCGCGAGTCCGCTGCCCTAACCACTGGGCCATTGCGCTTCCTAGCGGGGATATATATCCCCGCCATTTCCAGTGCCGACATCACCAGATCACGTAATTTCGACCTTCCCTGGTCTCGTCAATGATGGACGATCGACCGCTAAAAAGAGCAGCGTCTCATCTCTCCCCGCCAGCGATATTAAAAAAAAGATGCAGTGCCGGAACAAGCGCTGGTGTCACGATTAGCCACTGAGTTTGTTAAAAATCGTATATTATCAATAGAAGCAGTATTAATGCCGAGAGATAATGTTTATCCTCACTTAAATGTGGATGTTCTGTTTGAACAAACTTTACGTTTAGTTCTTTCCTACGCGTTTTAGTATTTCAGATGTATAATTATCAAACTGTGGAGGCGCAATGGCCCAGTGGTTAGGGCAGCGGACTCGCGGTTGGAGGATCGCGCTTTCGATTCCCAGACCGGGCGTTGTGGGTGTTTATTGAGCGAAAATACCTAATAAGATCCACAAGGCTCCGGCAGGGGGTGGTGGCGACCCCTGTTGCAGTCTTTCGCCACAACTTTCTTTCACTCTCTCTTCCTGTTTCTTGAATAACGCTGCGATGGACTAGCGTCCAGTCCAGCTGGTGGGCGGACACATACGCCACAGAAACCGGGAAACCGGGCCCATGAACCTGGCTAGGCTTGAAAAGGGCGACGTTTATCGTTTTTAATTAGCAAACTAGAATTTAATGGCTTCAATTCCAGTCATTAGCTAACTATCGCAGTATAGTTTGTTATAACAGAACAACTACATTTAAATGGGGATAAATATTACCTCTCCGTATTAATACTATGTCGCTAATATATAAACCATGAGGGTAGCAGGTGTCGAAATAGCCCTTATGACTTATCAATTTTTAAATTGTGGTGGTCACTCAGTGAGAATTAATTCGTTGAGGTTTTCCTTTACTCTTTGGAATTTTTCAAATACGTTCATTTTAAGGATAAAATAAAAATAAGAAAAGACGAACAAAAACATATTAGTAACAATAAAAGATTTGTTCTACAAAATTTGGATTTATCCCAGAGGCCACATATAAGGGCCTAGAAGGCCACTGGTTCCCCACCCTTGGTTTAATCGAACAAATCGCCTCAGTACTTATTCTTGTAAGCCCGGGGTACTTAGTCTATCCGTTTTTTACCGCCTAACCCCTAAGTTACGGGGACGTAAATCAGCACTGGCTGTCAAGTGGAGGTGGGGCACATACATACAAACGCGCATGCACACATACACACACACTCACACACGTACCTATATATGTATATATATATATATATATCTTATATTATATATATAATATATATATATATATATAATATATATATATATATATATATAATACACACATATATACATATACATACAAACATACTACATACATACATACATACATACATACATACATACATACATACATACATGCATACATGTGAGGCCGTGGTTAGGGCAGCGGACTCGCAGTTTGTAGGATCGTGGTTTCGATTCCTAGACCGGGGCTTTGTGAATGTTTATTGAGCGAAAACACCTAAACTCCACGAGGCTCCGGCAGGGGGTGGTGGTGATCCCTGGTGTACTGTTTCGCCATAACTTTCTCTCACTCTTTCTTCTTGTTGGCCTGCTCGCTTAGCCAGCGGGGTGGTGTCTTTGAAGGCTAAAACAATGCGAAACGCATTGTGACCAGAGATATGTAGCACATCTGATTGCCTGGTCGGTCACGGTGATATATCTATATGATATATATATATATATATATATATATTAAATATATATATATCATATGTACGACAGGTTCTTTTAGTTTTCGTCTACCAAATTCACTCACAAGGCGCTGGTCTGCTCGAGGGCTATAGAGAAGACACTTGCCCAAGGTGCCATGCAGTGGAACCGAACCCGGACAATGTGGTTGAAAAGCGGAACTATACCTAGATATACAGATGTACATGTACGTATGTATTCACACACCCACATAATAACCACAAACACACATACCACGCATACATGCCAGTGATATACACACATACATGGCATACATACATACCTACATACACAACCACACACACCACGCACATACACACACACACACACACACACACACATATTATATGTATATATATATCAACACACATCTATAGACGCACACCGAGTACATATATAAAAAAATAGATACCTGGACAACTAGGTCGACTCAGATAAGTGTACGTGACAGACACATTAATAGACATATATAAAACGTAATCACCCCCCAGTCTCTCTTTATTACCCTTAGAAATGTTATTTTTTGCGTTGGCTTTGTGAAGATAAGACAGATAATCTAATAGAAATTAGAAATAAAAGAACAAACAAACAAAAAAAAACTAGATTTGACTGATTGTATAGATTTATATATACTCGTTAGGTCATAAACTTATAACACCTACGTATATGCACATATACAACCCCCCCCCCACATACACATACGCACTCACACTCACACACGATATATACACACACACACATACACACACGCATACACACATTTATCTTTTTTGCTTTGCTGTTTCAGACTGCAGCCGCGCGTCTTGGGGCAACCGCCCGGAGGAATTTTAGTGAATGTACGAACCGCAATAGTTGTCTGTTTAAAAAGACTGTGATTGTTTTTTTGGTTACTTAAGCCGAACCGCAATGTTAAGGAGATGTAAACACACACCTACACCCGGTCGTCAAGCGGTGGTGGTGGATGGGGACAAACACTGACACAAAGACACACACATGAACACACGCGCGCACACACACATACACATGTATACGACGGGCTTCTTTCATTTCGGTCCACCCAAATCTACTACAAGGCTATGGTCAGCCCGAGGTTATAGAAGAAAGCACTTGTCCAAGGTGACACGCAGAGGGACTGAACCCCGAACCATGTGGTCGGGAAGCAAGCTTTTAACCACACAGCCACTCTTACACATACTCTCAAGCACACACACAAACATGTATATCTACACACACATTACGTCTATGCATGCACACACACACATATGGACGCATACTTATATATGCTTATATACATATATACATGTACACACACACATATAGTTTATAGATCCAATGTTGGTAGAATCAACAAAAAATGTACTCCATCCAGTGAAATGTAAATATCAAGATTTTTAGCGTTGGAAAAACCAATCCTAACCTTATGTGGGTTGATAATACTTTAATACCTAGAATTCTTTGGAAAATTCCTAATAATAGCTTCACGAATCTAAAAATCTCTTACAAATTATATCTTCACATAATACAACTGTTAAAATATTATACATTTACTAATACTAACATTGATTTAGCTAATACCATCCATCCATCTAGAATTATTAATAACAAAGTTATTGTATCTGAAGTCAATTCCAACAAACCCAGTTTATCACAAGTAACTCTAAAATTAAAAATTCTATAAAACCAGTATGAAATTACTACTCATAATCAAGTATATTTTTATATTGGAAGCAACACGTCTTCAAAGTTATCTAGAAGAATTTCTACTCATACTCGACATTTAGGGACAGGAATAAACGTAACAGTATAGGGCTTAGTAAATTAATTTGGGATCTAAAAGACCACAATAAACAGTTTAATTTAGATTGTTTCATTCTCTCAATCTCGATACTTATGAAAAAGGCAAGAAATTCTGTCTTCTCTGTAATTCTGAACTATTTTTCATTCTTGTTTTTCTAAAAATCCCCTTGTAAACACGGTTATAGAGCGTGCATACCGATGTAAACATTGGCAAAAACACACATTTAGTTCACATAAGTGATCTCTAGCATTTTTTCTCTCTCTCTAGTTTCAGCTGAGAGCTGCGGCCATTCTGATGCACAGCCGTTATATATAATTTAAACATTAATTTTCTTTTTGCATTTCATATTCACTAATATTATTTTTCCATAGTCTATAAGGTTTTATTTAATATACATATAGTCATATACTTCTCATTTATTAGTTTTCTTTACTTTATCCCTCCTTTTTCTATAGGCTACCTCTGACGTTTTATATCCTATAACGTTTTTTAAAACAATATTAATATGTTTCAGTTAATCACTATACATTCCATTCTTGTCTGTTAAAATGTCTTATTGACGAGTTCATTTTCACTTCCCTGAAGAGAAGATTACATTGTTTTACACCATTTTTATTCCTTTAGAATAATATCAGTGATATCTCGAAACATGTGCGAAGTAAAAGAATTTGAATTACACCTGCGTCTAAACTCCACACGCACATACACACACACACCACACACACACGCACACACACACACACCAAATATATATATATAATATATATATATATATATATACACACACTGGCGAAAATATTTAAGATTGTGATAAAAGGTTAAGTTGTATAAAAATAGTTTTGTCTGCATCATTCGAAAGAGAAATAAATTCTGCATAAGGTGTAAAAGATAAAAATATTTGTAAGGAGTTATAAGAAAATGTTTTTGTAAGAATAGAACTTTTATCATCGGTCTTAAAATTTTTTTCGCCAGTGTATATTATATTATATATATATATATATAGATATATCTATATACATATATTATGAACACTTTATACGCATGTATGTGTATATGAGTGTGTGTTAGTGAATGCCTGATGCGCGCGCGTTATGCTAAGTGAGTTGCACTGAATGTCGTACACAATAAGTTCTTAATGTACTGAAATCTCCTGCTGAGGTTAGATAAAGAAATGAAGTTTAACGGCATTTGTTAATATCTCCCAAGTGAAAGAGAAGATATTTCCAGAAATTAAGGATAAATTCTGAGATGATGTGCACTGTTAAGGAAGGACAATTTGATCTCGGTTTGCCGGTAGGGATCAACTACACCCACATTATCAATTTCTTTATGGGCCATGTCAACTTTATTTACTTCTTTCTTACTTACCGATCATCGTTTTACATCTTTACATATAGGAAAGAGCATATGTACAAATATATATGATATGAGCGGAATTTGAAATCATGAAACAATGATCCGCAACAACTGGATGGATGGATGGATGGATGGAGTAAATGTTTCCATTCTCTCCTCTCTTTCACTTGCCATTCAACTGCCAGATCTTTGCCAAATCTATGGCCACTTAGCACCTGCCTAAATCTTTCGACCGCTTTCTTCTCTTTGACTAAGCTCTCCTATCGAAACACTTTTGTTCTACTCACCTTCCGTCGGCCATTTTCCATCTTCCCTTAGCATGTCTGGACGCCACAAAATAGTATATAAACAGTTTTCTTTGAAATGCAAGTAAGAGGTGTGACCCAATCAATGCCTAAAACATGCAGACGGTCATCTATCTATCTATCTATCTATCTATCTATCTATCTAATCTATCTATCTATCTATCTATCTATCTATCTATCTATCTATCTATCTATCTATCTATCTCTATCTACGTACGTACGTAACCTACCTACCTACCTTATCTATCTATCTATCTATCTATCTATCTATCTATCTATCTATCTATCATCTATCTATCTATCTATCTATCTAATCTATCGATCTATCTATCTATCTATCTATCTATCTATCTTCTTTCATTCTTTTTTTATTTTTTTTATCTTCTATTTTACATCTATCTATTTATATCTGTCTGTTTATACCTGTAATTATTGGGATTCTGGGATATGTAACACAATGCCTAAATACCAATCTTGAGAAATTTGGCTTCTCAAAACCAGAAAGGAGGAAGCTGATTCCAAGGCTACAGATCCAATCCATCACTGGAACTGTAAAAATCTGTAAAACGTTTCAGAAGTTTATCACAGGAGCATGTCTAGATATGCAACTATACGTATGAGAACAAATGCATAAAACAAAATATACAAGCCTGCATGCATACATACATACATACATACATACATACATACATACATACATACATACATACATACATACATACATACATACATACATACATACATACATACATACATGCATGCATACATACATACATACAAAAATAGTTTGTTGATGTTGAAATTCCAATGAAGGGACATCGGATCTAGGTTAGAAACCAGCACTTTTTGTATTGGCAAGAAATCTTGAGATAAAACTGAATAATGACATACATGCATACATACACATGTTCTCTCTCTCTCTCTCTCTCTCTCACACACACACACATACACATACACAGGCACGCACACACACACACACACACACACGCACACATATATGTATTTTAAACTTTGCACGTTTATAATGTGTGCACGGTGTACCGATATATGTATTTCTTTGAACGAATGTACGCGTGCGCACATTATGTCTAGAGAGTTTAGGATTCCTACAAGACCTGAAATTAGGTTTCTGGAAGCCAAAATAATACACACACACACACGGACAAATACACACACACACACACACACACGGACATGGACACACACACCCACGGACACACACACACACGACGGACCCACACACACACACAACAGACACGCGGACACACGGACACACTCACACCCACGGACACAACATAATACAGTTACAAAGAAAAACAGAATAAAACAAAATATCAACGCACACGATAGATAGACAACTAAATTGACAATAGATATTATTTCTTGCTGTCCAGTTTCCTTCTTTCAATATCTATTCGGAAAATAATTCTATGCCATATTTGGTTGGTCTGTGTCCAAATAGAGAACATATAATGCTAGCGGCATTTCCTTCACTTTCCCGACATTATCCACTGTTTACAGGAACGGCTGTGAGAAGATTGTGGAGATATCTGTAATGAAGAAGAAAGCAAAGCGTAGATAGGATTGGAGTTCATCTCGTTATTAAAGTTAGAGAAGCCGCCTTGTCACTATTATTTCTGATGCTGGTCTGGATGTGATTTGTGTAAAAGGTGTATAGGTGTATATGTCAGTGAGTAGGCGCTCACGGGCGCACACACAGAGAGAGACATGTACGAATATGTGTAGATATACATACACATGAATATGTATATGTGTAAGTATAAGAGTGCGTGTATGTGTGTGTATGTGTGTGTGTGTGTGTGTGTGTGTAAGTGAATTATGAGAGTAGACGCGTATAAAACTTAAGTATATGTGTGTGTGTACGTATACAAATACATACACACACCACACACAAATACACACTCATCCATCTATTCGTCCATCCACCATCCATCCATCCATCCATCTATAAATACATACATACCATGCATACATACATACGTACATGCATACATATATACATACATACATTCGTGTGTAATTGTATTTGTAACTAACACACACATGCACATGTGTGTATACACATATATACATATATATGCGTGCGTGCATATATGCGTACACACACCCACCACCACACACACCAACGCACATACCAACACACACATATATACTTATACATATATGCGAGCATACACACACACACAAACACACACACCAACACACATACCAACCACACACATATATACTTATACATATATGCGAGCATACACACACACCACACACACACACATAGAGAGCAGATAGGATAGATAGATATGCTCACATAAACACAGTTACAGATGACATAACACACGGTTGTTGATAAAATTGGAAGCATTCCTAGCGTATGAATCGATATTTGTAATCGAAGTAGAGAGGCTTTCTGTCAGTATCAAAACTGCCAACTAGACCAACCAGGGATATGGTTTCATTTCCCAGTGGGAGATATTTTCAGGTTTTGTTCATTTATAGCATTAATGACCTTCGAAGAACTTTGTATCTGTTTTCTATTTATTCGGAATGCTCTGAGCAAAAAGTAGATTTATTGTATTAGGTCGAGCTTTTTGGGAAATAAATTGTAAAGATGCATTTCGAATTTCACTTGTTAAAATTGAAATGGAAACTACCGTTTTAAAAGAGCTTCATTTGTCATCATATTTAAGAAGTGAAAACGTGCACATCATAGTTTAATATTACGAGGGCGTGCTGAGAAGTTCTTGGCTTTGGGTAAAAGAAAATACAGGAGGATCAGTTAGTTACAGTTTTATTCAACACTAGCAGTATCGCCCGGCGTTGCTCGGGTTTGTAAGGGAAATAACTATTTAAGCATTTTTAGAGAGTTACTTCCCTTATAAATTCGGGCTTTCTTAGCCATTTTTGTTTTGGTGTCTTCAAGCCATGAAGTCGTTGTTCTAAAAGAACGCTGGTTTCCTTCACAACGCATTACGACGTTGATTTCTTTACACTCCCTTCCCCACAGCTTCACGAGGGAGGGAAGGGGGAGAAGCAAACAGGTGCAGCTGTGAGCGTGGACGCCAACTCGGCCGCCATCGACATACGATGCATTTTATGCATTAAAATGGAATAAAAAATGATGTTAAATTATTTTAAAATCGTAGACTCATCGTTGACGCGCGCTAATACTCAGACGGGCTCGATATGAATCACGACTATAAGATACCCGAATTTGGTTAAACTGCACCGCAAAATGTGGGAGGAGTTAGGAATCTAAATCGAAGGGGACAGACACTCACACAACTAGAGTTTATATATATAGATATTCCCCTCTCAGATTCACTCACTTATTGTAGCGGTCCTTCAGTTTTTCTAAGCCCTGTAAAGAACTCGGAAAGTTTGGCCTTCAACCAGGCCTTTCGCGATACCCTTAAAGCAATGAACTTTTCAGCATCCCCCTCATAAATTTCACCCACCTAAAATGGATGAACTGAAAGTGTATATATCGACATATGTTGGTTGTGGGGAGTTAAGAATGGGAAAAACGCCCAGAAACAGCTAAGAAATATGTAGTGATTATGGTCATGGTGTCATTACTGACCGGCAAGTGAGAAATTGGTTTTTAAAGTTTCGGTCCGGAGATTTATAATGAGAGATCAACTCAGACCTGACTTTCATCAGACTTCGATCAAGATGCTTTAAGATAATGAGTGGAATTCAATCCTCGTAAAATACACAGGAATTAGCAATTGGCCTCAACACTTCTCAATCCATCATCTGCCGCCCCTTGAAAAGATAGGAAAAGTCAGCAAGCTGGGGGGTAAGTTTCCCCGTACTCTTAGTGCGAAGAATAGGGAAGATCGCATGTCCATAGAGACAAGTCTTTTCTCAAGGCAGAGAAATGACCCGTTTCTCAATAATATTACAGGTGATGAAAAATAGGTCTTTTATGTCAACGTTCAACGCAAAAGGCAATGGATTGACAAAGATAAATCTTCACAACCTACCTCAAAGACTGAGCTCCATGGAAAGGTTATGTTTTGTGTACGGTGGAATCACCGCGATATTATTCATTTTGAGTTTTAAAAACCACAATCAAACACTTAATACCACTTATACTTTCAACAGCTGCAACGTCTGCATGGAAATCTTTTAAGAAAATGCCCTGCACTCGTCAATAGGAGAAACGTTGAGCGTCTTCATGATAACCGGAAAACTACATTCAGCAAGAATGACGCAGATAAAATGTTGTATTTTGGTTGGTCTGTTCTACACCCTCCACCCTATTTACCAAACTTGCGTGAATTGATTTCTGTCTTTTTCGTTCTCTGCAAAATGCACTGACGGGGAAAACATTTTCTTAAAAAGATCAGATGAAGACGTATGAAAAAGCTTCTTCATGTCGAAGCTAGCTGAGTTTTATTCAAGAGGAATCAAAAAGCTAGCCGATAAATGGCAAGATATCATTCAGATATTGTTCAACTATATTGATAATCTTTAATATAAAAGTGAAGTTGTGTGAGTGTCTGTCTCCTACGATTTAAATTCCTAACTACTCCCCATTTTGCGGTGCAGTTTAAACCAAAACCGGGTATCTTATAGTCGTGATTCATATCGAGCCCTTCTAGGTATTAGCGCGCGTCTACGATGAGTCTACGATTTAAAAAACAATTTACCATCATTTTTTTCCATTTAAATGCATTTTTTTCGCTATTATATAAGGGAAGTAACTCTCTAAAAATGTCTACGATGAGTCAACGATTTAAAACAAAAATTACCATAATTTTTTTTTCCATTTTTAATGCATTTTTTTGCTATTTTTTGGCTATAACTCTAAAAATGCTTATATAGTTATTTCCCTTACAAACCCGAGCAACGCCGGGCGATACTGCTAGTTGAAATAAATCTTTGTAAAAAATTTTTCATGAGTAGAGGTGATTAACAGAATCGGGGGATTATTTGTGACTTAACCTAATACAATAGTTTCCCAGGCAGCCATCTGATTCAAGTTTAGTTTCACTCCGCGCAAACGAAAAACTCGGAGTAACGCTACTGTCGATATTCTCTTTTCTTTCTCTTCTTCACTCTCAGGTGTTTACAAATATTGTTTTTATTCTTTCAATGCTTTCGTCATTGGTCTGTGAAAGTGATGAACTTTCTTTTTTTCTTTTAACCCAAAAAGCGCCTCACATTCTTTTTTAAGTGCGTAGTACAAAAAATAAAATGGACAAAACCGGTCTGGTAGGGGATGGGGTAGGGAGAGAGAATTGTTTCGTGTTTCACTTGTTTCAGTCTTTGACTGTGGCCATGCTGGAGCACCCGCCTTTAATCGAGCAAATCGACCTCAAGACTTATTCTTTGTAAGCCAGTACTTATTCTATTGTACTCTTTTGCCGAACCGCTAAGTTACGGGGACGTAAACACAAACACACCATGATTAGTTGTCAAAGGATGTTGGGGGGGGGGGGGGGCAAACACAGACACACAAACATATACACACACATACATATATTTATATACATATATACGACGGCTTCTTTCAGTTTCCGTCTACCTAATCCACTCACAAGGCTTTGGTCGGCCCGAGGCTATAGTAGAAGACACTTGCCCAAGGTGCCGCGCGGTGGGACTGAACTCAGAACCACCTAGTTCGTAAGCAAGCTACATACCACACAGCCACTCAACGCCTACGATTCATAACATTTCAAAAAATGCTTTTCATACAGAAGCTTCTCATTCACCCATCTTTTGCAAGGGTGTGGTGTAAAAAATATTTGAAAAATCCCTGTCAAAATGAGAAAATACAATTTACGTGGGTGTGCTAGTCCGAAAGTCCCGGCAACGACGGGATACTCAGCTAATATATATATATATATATATATATATATATGTATATATATATATATATATATATATATATATTATATATATATATGTATGTATGTATGTATGTATATATATATATTATATATATATATATATATATATATACATATTTACTAGAACGAAACAATCCACACGCGGTTGTGAAACAGCGGTTTGTGAAACAGCGGTTGGGGTACACAAAGACAAAAGACACACACATACACACATGTATCTATATATATATGTATACATATATATATGTATATACTATATGTGTATATATGCATATGTATATGTATGTAATATATATACATATATATATATATATATATATATATATATATATATATATATATATATATATATAATATATATATATATATGATATTATCCAGAGACAAGTCAGGACAAGATGTCTGGTGCCAAAATGAGTCGCAGGTCCAGGATGTGAGACCACCGTGATCCCTAGCACAAACCAAAGGTCCCCAAAATGTCTTACTCTCCTACACGTTACTACAAATTTTAATGTAAACTTTTTTCTATTGGATCAAATCACAATTTTTTTAATGCCAAATGTAACTAGGGATCAGTCCTCTTCAAAATGTTAACAGTTTTCAATTTGGTTAATAAGTGAATTAGCGACAAGCTCTGAAAGATGCTGCGTGTGAGAGTAGATTGCGGCCTTATATGCTAGCATATAAATAAATACATTGACGTATTTATTTATATGCTTGCATTGTGTCGTACAGAAAAGGATTGTAACCTTATTATTTTATTCTTTTCTCGGAACTTATGTCGTTTATCAAGTTAAGATTAAATGTGACGACTTTCATACATGAGCGCGCACACACACACATACACACGCAAGACACCACATACACATATATAGCAGCCAACATACTGCAGTGACATCCTTGTTACAGAATAAACTTAGTAAATGAAAACTATATACACGCGATAAACAATATAGAACAAAGTTGTGGTGAGCGCCATAATGCAGGAAGTTAACTGACATTTTGCTTATTGAATAATAAGCTTTGAATTGTGGTTAAATACTCGGCACTCCTGTTTGAATGTTGACCCCAATTTCTTAGATGCGCCCTTTTTGCCTTTTCCCACTGTTAGTTCGAGGTAAAAAAAAAAACAGAGGCCGACGAAAAGCGCAGGCGTGGCTGTGTGGTAAGAGCTTGCTTCCAAACTACATGATTCAGAGTTCAGTCGCATTGTGTGGCACCTTGGCCCAAGTGTCTTATACTATAGCCTCGGGCTATAATATAAAAGTGGATGTGGTAGACGGAAATGACAGGAGCCCGTCGTATATATATATATATAGATATATATATATATATATACATTACACATACATACATATATATATATATATATATATACATACACATACATATATATAATATATATATATATATATATACATGCACATACATACCACACACACATATATATATATATATATATCATACATACATACATACATACATACATACATACATATATATATATATATCACATACACACACACACACACACACACATATATATATATATATATTATATATATATATATATATATATATATATAAATATATATACATACAGATATATATGTATAAATAAATAAACGCGCCCTTTTAAAGCCTAGCCACGCTCATGGGTCCGGTTTCCCGGTTTCCGTGGCGTATGTGATCGCCAGTCCATCGCAGCGTTACTCATTTTTGCCAGCTGAGTGGACTGAAGCAATGTGAAATGAAGTGTTTTGCTCAAGAACACAACGCGTCGCCCGATCCAGGAATTGAAACCACAATCTTACGATCATGATGCTGACACTCTAAACGCTAAACCACGCCCCTCTACACGCACACGCACAACACACACACACACACACACATACACACAACACACACATATATATACATATATATACATATATATATGCATACACACACATATGTATATGTATATAGGTGTGTGTGTGTGTGTATGCGTCACTACTGCTTGACAACCGGTGTTGGTGTGTTCACGTTCCCATAGCCTAGCGGTTCGGCAAAAATAAGACCGATAGGATAAGTACCGGGCTAAACAAAAGCAAGTATTAGGGTCGATTCATTGGACTAAAAATTAATCGTTTCAAGGTGGTGCTCCAGCATGGCCGTAGTCTAAGGACCTAAGGAAGTAAAAGATAAAAGAGCACCATAAGAAAAAACCCACCCCACCCCACCCATATACAGAGTTCAGTTTTATTGATTGTACTTAGAAGTTGTCGTATTCTTAGTGGAAACAAAAATATGGGCAAACAAACCTTTAAAAAAAGCCTAGCTATTTATTGAGGATTGTTTGCTGTTGCTTGTATTTGAAATCTGTCACAAAGGCTTGGCTGTATCTAAGTCTAGTACCCTTTCAAGTCTGTGTGCAGATCCATTCAGGGTTGTTATAGCGAGGTTTGTTATATGTTGTAAAAGCGAGGTTTTAAAATAAGTAGCATTAAATTACTGCAACCTAATCGACCGTCTATTTCTGCTTACAATTTTTATAGCGAAAATAGCTTCTTTTGCGTTTCGTTTCGGTATGGAAATACTTGGAAATGCAACTAGGAAATGTTAATGAGAAAGTAAAATATAAATAGATATTCATGTTATACTGTTAAACTGAAAGCCCATTTCAGGACACAGACTTTGTGACAAGCATGTGTTGCTATGCCTTCAAGAAATTCACTTTTCAGTCGTGTGATTCCGGTCCCCCCCCCGCCTGCATGGCACCTTGGTCAAATAACCAATACTATATCCTACCATAGAAATATGGTGGACGGAATCTATCTCAGAGCCTGTGTATATTTTTCATCGATGTTAGTGTAGTTATTTTAATAAGAATTTCATTGTATTTAAGTTGTTATTTATTTGTTTTAAATAAAAAGTAACATCGGATTTAAATTAAAGTTAATATGATTTAGATCACAGTTCAGTTGTTTCAAGTCGAGATTAATTTGTATTAATTTGAAATTCGTTTATTTTAATTTGAGATTACATTGTTTAATTTGAAGTTATGTTGTTTTAATTTGATCGTCAGTTTTTTTTTATTTGAGAGTTGATTGATATAGATCTTTTAGTATATTTCTAGGTGGTTGCGCAAGATTTTGGAAAAACATATGACGTAAGGAAATTACCATAGGGTATAAAACATCAAAATTCATGAAAAGTCATGCAAATCCAACATGTTAACATTTCTGTGCTTGGGGTAATAGCAAATTGAAAGCTAAAATAGGTAAAAAATGACTGTTGGTATTTATTTGTTAAAATATATCGGGATTGTCACTGCTTGAATCTTTGATTATAGATTTGTTCGGCCAGGGCTCACCTGGGGGTTAATCAACAGTTGCATGTTAAACATTCATAAACGTACATAATAATTAACTAATTCAATACACAACGAATTGTAAACATTTCCTGACCAAAGCTTAATTACGAAATTACTCGATTAGTTTTTCTGTCCTTTCCATGTTGACATCGATTTATGAATAAAAAGTCAAAGTATTTACAAAGGGTAATGAATAAATAAATAAAAACTTATTAACAAATAATCAGATGTTAATTAGTGGTGTAATATCTAGTGTTTCACACAACTTCAAATATCAAAGCTGAATGGTTTTTCTAGTTTCATATATATTTTTGATTAGTTCTAGTATAAGATTAGAGCGTTACGAAACGTGTCCTACTTATTCGTTACTGGGTAAAAACATTCTTTTTCAGAAATACTGGGCGTTTTCAAACAAATGAAGCGAGATAATTGTAACTTCAGTTTCCTTCATTCATAACTTGAAGGAGGTTTCTAGATTATACATTATGCTTCAGCACAATTATTACGTCAATATATTTTGAAAAGAGAATTTTGAAAAGAGTGTTAATTTAGTGTGAAGAGAATAATGTTTGCAAATTTCATATTTTATTACTTTCTCTCCCAATCTTGCTTTTTCTGTCATGACATTTGTTGATGTTAAGATATTTTCATTTATATGTCGTTGTGTTGCAGCCATTTACTCAATAGATTACTATTGATGTGTGTCATTAGCAATATCAGTTTCAAATTTTGGCATCTGTGATGAAAAACTTTCAGTCGTGACCATGTATCTTTTTATATATTAGGAACTACATTCTGATAGGCTGTGATTTCGAGAGTTCTGGCTGAAACATCTAGCAGATACACCTACTGCATAGAGGCTGTTTGAGCTGTGTTAGCCTTGATTAAATTTGATCGAGCAGACCTGTGATAAAAAGGCATACAGGCCAAGACCATCCTGCTTTTTGTATATTGGAGACTTTATCATTGTGTCCGCCACACGGCAAATTATAAACACGAGAATAGTTGCCATAGGTTCACTAATAAGGTTCAATGTAGCAGCATTATATGTGTCTGTAACTGAAAACAACATAGTTCTAAGACATAAGCATACGATATACGCTAGATATGTAGACGATATACTCGCTGTAAAGGACACACTGGAAGATGTCAGAATGATAAAGGAAGATCTGTAAACAGCATCGCACTAAAATTCAATATCCGCAAGGGTACTTATAAAATTGCCAGTGATAATACATACATACATACATACATGGATGGAAGCACTCCGTCGGTTACGACGACGAGGGTTCCGGTTGATCCGAATCAACGGAACAGCCTGCTCGTGAAATTAACGTGTAAGTGGCTGAGCACTCCACAGACACGTGCACCCTTAACGTAGTTCTCGGGGATATTCAGCGTGACACAGAGAGTGACAAGGCCGGCCCCTTGAAATACAGGTACAACAGAAACAGGAAGTAAGAGTGAGAGAAAGTTGTGGTGAAAGAGTACAGCAGGGATCACCACCATCCCCATGCCGGAGCCTCGTGGAGCTTTTTAGGTGTTTTTCGCTCAATAAACACTCACAACGCCCGGTCTGGGAATCGAAACCGCGATCCTATGACCGCGAGTCCGCTGCCCTAACCACTGGGCCATTGCGCCTCCACACATACATACATACATACATACATACATACATACATACATACATACATACATACATACATACATACATACATACATACTAACTCAAGGAATACTGGTGGAATGTAAGCATAATAGACCGGATATTGTTGCTTGGGACAGTGGGGTGAAGGTATGTAACATCATAGAGTTTAGCTGCCCTGCAGATATAAATATTTCTGAAAATCAAAGAAAAAGAGGATATCCATGGGCAACTGCTTCGAAAGCTCCAGCTTCTATATCCAGATTACGAATAATTTGAGCATTAGGTTTTTATTAGTAAATGCTTAAAAGAGAATCTGGATAAACTGTGATTTTCGGAAAGAGAAATTGATCGGCTGATTCGTACATTACATGTGCAATCTGTGAGTGGAGCAGTAAAAATATGCAAGGCTTTTCTCAAGTTCCAAATGTGAATTTGTTTGTGTTAACTACATTCCAAAGATAGAGCCTTGTATATTTGCTGGAAACCGGCTCACTCCTCAGGGGAAGATTCATAATAATTAAAACATCGAAGAGACATACATACATACACATCTATCTATCTATTATCTATCTATCTATCTATCTATCTATCTATCTATCTATCTATCTATCTATCTATCTATCTTCTATCTATCTATCTATCTCTATCTCTCTATCTATCTATCTATCTATCTATCTATCTATCTATCTATCTATCATCTATCTATCTATCTATCTATCTATCTATCTATCTATCTATCTGTCTGTCTGTCTGTCTTTCCGTCCGTCCGTCCGTCTGTCTGTCTGTCTGTCTGTCTCTCACTCACTCACTCTTCTCTCTCTCTCTCTCTCTCTCTCTATATATATATATATATTTTATCTGTTTCACTCATTTGACGGCAGTCATGTTGGAGCACCACCTCTAGTCGAACAAACTGACCTCAGGACTTATTCTTTGTAAGCCTAGTACTTATTCTATCGGCCTCTTTTGCCGAACCGCTAAGTTACGGAGATGTAAACACACCAGTATTGGTTGTCAAACGATGGTGGGGACAAACACAGACACACAAACACACAAACACACACACACACACACACACACACACACATGCCTTTCATTCCTTCGGGTTTGATAAAATAAGTATCAGTTGAGTACGGGAAGCGATGTAATCAAACTTAGCTCTTCCCAACCAAAATGTCTGACTCAGTTCCACGTTAATTCAAGTTTCTTTGGCGCAGTGCGCAGCCACAGTTTTAATTGTACGGAGGCAGTGTTGAGAGATGTACTTGCATAGCGAGTAACTTGATCTGAGATCGTGTGCTGGAACGAAAACAATTGCAGCGTGGAAGGTGTTTATAAGCCATTTAAGAAACACACAAAACCGATAGATTCACTTCAACATTTAAATTTAATTTGTCAAAATATTTTCGCTTTGAGACCGCGACCTGTTCACTGTTACTTCAG
Source organism: Octopus sinensis (assembly GCF_006345805.1). NCBI lineage: Eukaryota > Metazoa > Mollusca > Cephalopoda > Octopoda > Octopodidae > Octopus > Octopus sinensis. The sequence continues at coordinate 31,160 of NW_021835959.1, read as the reverse complement.
TCTACGTTGGCACTTTGGCTATGCAGCAACTACATAGCCAAAGTACCCACGTGATGTACAAACAGTGGTCAAAAAATCTTTTTCTTGAACCATCTCTTTCTCTCTGTATATAGTTATAATTTAAGTCAAAACTGATCTTCAGCGAGTATATCGTCTTCTTGGAAATGTATCTTAATAAGAAAGTAAAAAATAGATTATTCATACTACTTGTGTATCCGGATATGAAAACTCATTACAGGACACAGACAGGTGTAGTTGTGTGCTCAAGAAAGTCACGTTTCAGTTGAGTGATTCTAGTTTTCCCCCACCTGCACGGCACCTTGGCCAAGTAACTAATACTATGACACTACCATAAATAAGGTGGACGGAATCTACCTCGGAGCACGTGTATGTGTGTGTAAGTGTGTGTGTGTGTGTGGGTGTGTGTGTGCGTGTGTTCCACTACTGCTTGACAACCGGTGTTGGTGTGTTCACGTCCCCATAACTTAGCGGACTACTTATTTTTGATACAGCTTTTGTTAAAAGTATTCCATTACTTAACTTGTGTATTTTGGAGCAAATTTGCTTCGTATCACAAATTTGCGCATCACAAATTTACTTAGTATCACAAATTTGCTTCGTATCACAAATTTTCGCATCACAAATTTGCGCTAAAATTATCCTAAGAATATAACTTACAGATTCATATATGAAGTCTTGAATAAATCTACTGAAATTACAAACACCTCTGTATGCTTTTCCCATTCATTATTAGATTACTCTAAGGCAGCGAGCTGGCAGAATCGTTAGCACGCCGGGCGAAATGCTTCGTGGCATTTCGTCTGCCACTACGTTCTGAGATCAAATTCAGCCGAGGTCGACTTTGCCTTTCATCCTTTCGGGGTCGATTAAATAAGTACCAGTTACGCACTGGGGTCGATATAATCGACTTAATCCGTTTGTCTGTCTTTGTTGTCCTCTCTGTATTTAGCCCCTTGTGGGAAGTAAGAAATAGGTATTTCCTCTGTCCTCACGTTCTGAGTTCAAATTCCGCCGAGGTCGACTTTGCCTTTCATTCTTTCGGGGTCGATAAATTAAGCACCAGTTGCACACTGAGGATCGACGTAATCGACTCATCCTCTCCCCCCAAATTTCAGACCTTGTGCCTATAGCAGAAAGGATTTTTTGATTGCTCTTATTCGCGTAGAGGCTTAGCACTTAATAATTAACCACTTAAAAATTAACCTATAACGAATTCTCTATTGTTGTCTTTGTGAGATAAGATAAAGAAAATCAATGTTATCCAAATGAAACACAGTGGTTTCAATACCACGAAATATAATGAGAAAAATACAGTGAAAAAAATATAAGAAAATCTGGTTACTGGACTTCGTTTGGTTATTATGTTTTACGTACATAAATTCACCAACTTTGAACCATATATACATAGCAGGGTCGGACTGAGCCGTCGGTCAATCGAGCACTGCCCGAGGGCCCGGAGCTTTCAGGGGTCCGCACTCTACATATTAACTCTACTAAAACACACATTCAAAGGGGCCCGGTAAACAGTTATACCCGAGGGCCCTTAATACTCTCAGTCCGACACTGATACATAGATAAACACACAGACACATACATACACACACGCCTGCGCGCACTCACATCCATTTAAATATTTAGACATTTAAAGATAGTTTGAAACAGGGCCATGTGAGTTAAAATTTCGTGGCGTGCAGGACACATTCATCTCACCTAACTATCTCATATTTTACTATTTTACTCTTTTACTTGTTTCAGTCATTTGACTGCGGCCATGCTGGAGCACCGCCTTTAGTTGAGCAAATCGCCCCCAGGAGTTATTCTTTTAAGCCTAGTACTTATTCTATCGGCCTCTTTGCCGAACCGCTAAGTGACGGGGACGTAAACATACCAGCATCGGTTGTCCAGCGATGGTGAGCGAACAAACACAGATATACACACACACATATACATACATATGTATATATATATATATATATATATATATATATATATATATATACATACATACATACATACATACATACATACATATATATATATATATATATACATATATATATACACACATACATACATACATATATATATATATATATATATATATATATATATATATATACGACGGGCTTCTTTCAGTTTCCGCCTACCAAATCCACTCACAAGGCTTTGGTCAGCCCGAGGCTATATTAGAAGACACTTGCCCTAGGTGCCACGCAGTGGGACTGAACACGGAACCATGTACTTGGTAAGCAAGCTACTTATCACACAGCTCGAGAGTAACGGTCATGCTGTGGCAAATGTATGCTCATATTTAGTGACAATTATAGTTTTCCTTTTTTGGTAAAACATTGCATACTGCTGTGTATATCAAATATATATATTTCTTTACTACCCACAAGGGGCTAAACACAGAGGGGACAAACAAGGACAGACAAACGGATTAAGTTGATTACATCGACCCCAGTGAACAGGTACTTAATTTATCGACCCCGAAAGGATGAAAGGATGAAAGGATGAAAGTCGACCTCGGCGGAATTTGAATTCAGAACGTAACGGCAGACGAAATACGGCTACGCTTTTCGCCCGGCTTGCTAATGTTTCTGCCAGCTCGCCGCCTTAAATATATAGGAGGTATGAGGAGGTTTAATTATCCGTAACAGATTTATTAATATAATTTTGACGGTTCATGGATGTATGAAACTAAGAATATATATATACAAGATTTATGGCTGGTCGATAGACAGGTAGATAGATAGATAAACTTAGAGACAGACAAACAAATAGATAGATAGATACATAGATAGATAGATAGATAGATAGATAGATAGATAGATAGATAGATAGATAGATAGATAGATACAGTTAGAGACAGACAAATAGATAAACAGATTAAAAAAACTTAAAAACTTAGATATGTTTCCACCAAAGATTGGTCCAGGCCATGTCTAACTTAATAACACCGCCTGATAGGATTATCTAAATCCTTTTAAAGTTAAGTTTTGTTTATGGTCCATTCAAGTAGTGAGTTCTTGTTGAGTGAGTTGTATCCAGGTATGGGTGGCTTATCTAGTATTCCTTGAAGAAATCTGTCCAGACTCCGTTTAAAGGTGATGGGATCCTTTTCCTCTTTAATCAGTTTTGGGACAATGTTAAACAGGGCAGGACCTGTTGAGGAAAAGAAATTATGCCGCAGTGTACCTATATGTTGTGATATTGAATTGGGCAGGGGGCGTATGGCCCGTGGTCCCAGCTTTGGATGAACCTTGTAACTAATGTACAGGTCGTTTGGGTAATGCTGGCGGTATATTCTCCACATCGTAAAAATGATGTACCGCTCGCGGCGGCGCTGGAGAGAGTAGAGTTTTAAGGCTTTAATATAGATAGATAGATAGATAAACTGAGAGACAGGCAGATAGACAGACAAGTAGATGCTACTGAATAAACAAGGGCAACATAAAGTGAAATGTCTTGTTTAAGGATGCAATGTACAACTGGATCCTGGATTCGAACCTACAACTTTACACTTCTGAGTTCAACAGTTTCGTCACTAAGCTACATGCCTTTTAAGTATCAGCATATCATTGCGGGGATCTTGTAAAAATGGCCTCATCTAAGGCTATTTTTGTCAAGCGTATACTGATTCTCTCATCCAGAATCTTAATAAAGGAAGGTAAGTAATTAGAACTTCGTCTTAATGTATAATGGGCTTTAGTTGGATCGTATGAAGGGGTAGAGGTTGTCACTGCTAACATAGTGTAATATCAGTGGAGACGCAATGGCCCAGTGGTTAGGGCAGCGGACTCGTGGTCATAGGATCGCGGTTTCGATTCCCAGACCGGGCGTTGTGAGTGTTTATTGAGCGAAAACACCTAAAAGCTCCACGAGGCTCCGGCAGGGGATGGTGGTGATCCCTGCTGTACTCTTTCACCACAACTTTCTCTCACTCTTACTTCCTGTTTCTGTTGTACCTGTATTTCAAGGGGCCGGCCTTGTCACTCTCTGTGTCACGCTGAATATCCCCGAGAACTACGTTAAGGGTGCACGTGTCTGTGGAGTGCTCAGCCACTTACACGTTAATTTCACGAGCAGGCTGTTCCGTTGATTCGGATCAACCGGAACCCTCATCGTCGGAGTGCTTCCATTCCCATCAAGGAAATTAAGTGTGTTTGGATATGCGCTGTTGGTTTTTAGATTACGTTCTTTGCAGGTATACGATGAGTTTTTTTTTTTAAATTGTCTTGTTGGCGGTTAAGCTTGTTTTTCTTTTTTATTATATTGAAAATACAGTGATCCCTCGACTATCGAGGGTTTTACGTTCTAAAACCACCCCCGCGATAGGTGAAAATCCGCGAAGTAGAAGCGGTACTGAACTATGTATGTTTTAAAATTGTTTTTATAATTTGTATATATTTATTTTATTATAACAATTGCAGCGTGGAAGGTGTTTATAAGCCATTTAAGAAACACACAAAAGCCGTTCGATTCACTTCAACATTTAAGTTTAATTTGTCAAAATATTTTCGTCGCTAAAATCCGCGACCTGATCACTGACAAAGTCCGTGCTGCATCTCAGAGATGCAGCACGGACTTTGTCAGTGAACAGGTCGCGGATTTTAGCGACGAAAATATTTTGACAAATTAAACTTAAATGTTGAAGTGAATCGAACGGCTTTTGTGTGTTTCTTAAATGGCTTATAAACACCTTCCACGCTGCAATTGTTTTCGTTTCAGCACACGATCTCAGATCAAATTACTTGCTATGCGAGTACATCTCCGTAATATTTTATTATAAATGCAAAACAACACCACAGAGGAATCGGCGTAAGCTTAAGTACTAAACGGCGATAGGTAAACCGCGATATGGTGAGGGATTGCTGTAGATGATACATTGTCTTCTTTCATTACTGTGTCATATTATGAAGACAGTATTACAAATATATGAAAAAAAAGTTGTAGCAAAATCAATAATAATAAAAAAAAATTATGCAACCACATGGTTCCGGGTTCAGTCCTACTGCGTGGCACCTTGGGCAAGTGCCTTCTGCTATAGCCTCGGGTTGACCAAAGCCTTGTGAGTGGATTTGGTAGACGGAAACCGAAAGAAGCCCTTCGTACATATATATATATATATATATGTGTGTGTGTGTGTGTGTGTGTGTGTGTGTGTGTGTGTGTGTGTGTGTGTGTGTGTCTGAGTGTTTGCATGTGTATTTGTCCTACTACCATCGCTTGACAACTAATGCTGTTGTGTTTACGTCCCCGTAACTTAGCGGTTCGGCAAAAGACCCGATAGAATAAGTACTAGGCTTACAAAGAATAAGTCCTGGGGTCGCTTTCTTCGACTAAATGCGAAGCTCCAGCATGGCCGCAGTCAAATGACTGAAACAAATAAAAGAATATCATTTAAATGCCAAAGTGACTCCTGCATATATTCTATTTTACGCACAAGGCTTGAAATTTTTGGGGAGAGGGCCAGTCAATCAGATCGACACCAGTACGCAACTGGTACTTAATTTATCGACCCCGAAAGAATGAAAGGCAAAGTCGACCTCGGCTGAATTTGAACTCAGAACATAATGACAGATGAAATACCTATTTCTTTACTACCCACAAGGGGCTAAACACAGAGAGATAAACAAGGACAGACAGACGGATTAAGTCGATTATATCGACCCCAGTGCGTAACTGGTACTTATTTAATCGACCCCGAAAGGATGAAAGGCAAAGTCGACCTCGGCGGAATTTGAACTCAGAACGTAGCGACAGACGAAATACCTATTTCTTTACTACCCACAAGGGGCTAAACACAGAGGGGATAAACAAGGACAGACAAACGGATTAAGTCGATTACATCAACCCCAGTGCGTAACTGGTACTTATTTAATCGACCCCGAAAGGATGAAAGGCAAAGTCGACCTCGGCGGAATTTGAACTCAGAACGTGGCGGCAGACGAAATACCGCTAAGCATTTCGCCCTGCGCGCTAACGTGTCTGCCAGCTCGCTGCCTTCCTGTATATATATATAATTTTAAAGTAGGGTCAGCAGAAAACGATCGAGGTCAAGGGAGGGCCGAAACGGAAGTAAAATAGTGTGGACACAAATTTCTCTGTGTAAAAACTATGGAAGCCTTTAGAATGTTGGACGGAGTGACTAAGAAATTAAATATAATTTAAACGGATTTATGAGTGTAGTACAGGCAATAAACACAAGTGCTTCTTATACACATATTAATTAATTTAAGAACGTGTCATTGAACATGAGAGGGTGAAAGTGAGAGACGAAGAAGAAATGAGTAATAAATGAAATTATTAAATTCCGTTTATTTATCGAAAAATAGATGTTTGCGTACATATATGTTTAGTGTAGTTGAATACATGCTGGCATTGCTATGAATTTATATAGCAAAATAATATTGCTAAATTTTATTTTCCCCCTTATTTTTAATATCTTCTTTCAATCACAAAATAATCTGTGAACGTATTGCCGATTAATTATATTTTATATTTTTCGATTAAAAAATTACGAAAATATTAATGAAAATTAATATCTAACCCCTCCATTTTAGAAACATGAAAATTTCTAAATATCATTATTTACCCAATCGTAAATCATCTTGGCAGAAAATATGTTTTGTTTTATTTACTTTTTCATTTCGTTACATAACCCTAACCCAATTATGAAGAAGAGAGAGGATAAGACCAATAAACTGTCCAAATTCTGTCTACCCTATGTGAAAGGCCTCTCCGAAAAGATACAAAAGATATGCGGCCCATATGACATCAGGACAGTATTCAAGAGTAATACAACACTTTGCAAATATCTCCTTCTAGTAAAACCACCAACAGAAGAGAATATGACCAAAGACTGTGTGTACTCCATCCCATGTAGCTGTGGTAGATTATACAAAGGCAAGACATGCCGCCCCCTCAAAATAAGGGTAGACGAACATCGCAAAGCTGTGACACGAGGAGATATTGATAAATCGGGTATAGATGATCATATATGGAAAGATGGAATCCTGTAGGATGAAGTTAAAATAATAGACAGAGAACACCACTGGAAAATATGAAAACTAAAAAAAGCAGCACATATGCTAGGACACAACAACCTCCTAAGCAGACTGAGTGCAGATATAAGCAGCATATGGGAACTGGTATTAAGGAAGGATAGAAAAATATTAGACTTATAAGCCCTAAAATTCACTCAATAAATGCCCATGGGCATATGGCGTAGTGGTTAAGAGCGCGAGCTACTTACCCCAAGATTCCGAGTTAATAATAATAACAACAACATCGGAAAATACCTTAGGAATGAGAACCCAGGTTTGAAATTTCCCCAAGACACCTGATGAAGGCTGGAGGGTATATCAGCCGAAAGGTTGTGTTAACAACAAACAAGATGAGGACAAATATCTCTCAAATGTAAATAATGTGTATAAAAATTCTTTATCTGTATTTGATGGGTTTAATGTATAAATTTTAAAAATTGTTAAATCGGAAGAGGATTTGATCTTTGATCTTTAGAGTCGCAAGTGATATTAGCTTGGTCTTTAGTTTGAATTTCTGTTGGTTGGTGCCTGCTGGAAAAATATGGACAAAGATAATATTTCTAGATAGTTTCAGTTCCAATGGAGAATGATTAGGTGATCCAGTGGCAGAGTCATTAAAGCTAAGGACAAAAACATATTGCAGTGTTTCTCTCGTCTCTCTGCGCTGAGTTTCAAATGTTGTCGGGTAAACTTTCATTTTTAACTTTTCAGAATTGATAAAATAGATGGGGTCGGTTGATTGGCTGAATTGTTAGATCGTCCGACAGGATGTCTTGCTCTGTTTGTTTAGTCCACAGTTTGACATCACTGTATGATCTATGGGCAACTTTATTAGAGTCCACTCTGTTGCAAGCAATCGGGCCAGGTCTTTGGTTTGGGGATAACTTTTCTCCCTTCATCCCATCCGTTTTGGAGACTATGGTAAAAAAGGTAAAGTTTCTTTCTCGAGTCATACCGACTCATAAGAGCCAGTTTCCTGGTTTCTATGGCGTATATATATTCCTCACCCGGTCAGGACACCGGTCCGTCGCGTCTCAAGATTACTAATTTTTGTCAGCTGAGTGGACTGGAGCAACTTGAAATGGATTGTTTTGCCCAAAAGCACAGCGCATCGCCCGGTCCAGGAATCGAAACCACAATCTTACGATCATGAGTCCAACATCCTGACCACTAAGCCACGCACCTTTGGAGGCTATGAAGAAATAAGGGTCGTAGGTGCTAATGTGTTTAGCTTCGGATCTGATTTGAGTAAGGCAGTAGAAATAACGAGCAGAAGAGAGGATATTGTAGTTATGGTAAGAATGGTAGAAATAAGGAACATTAAGTTTTTAGCTAATGTCTGTTGAGAGATGGCTTTCTTTTGAACGTGGTCTTAGATTCTTCTATGTGTAAGAACTCTACAATCACAGAAACGTGAACATTACATAAATATTAGCTGCATCTGAGGTTTGTCGAAGATTTGCAACTGAAATACAAAATTTAAACCCAGCACTGAAAAATAACTCGATACTAATATTGTGTTGTTAATAGTAAAATAACACAATATTATGAATGCTATCTTTATATCAACGGACCGCAATTACTTCACGATGCCTAATTACAATCTAAAAAATGGTTTAATTAGAGAAATATCTTTGTTAGAAATAATGTGCCAGTGTCAATGATGAAATATCATCAATCATTAAAGTTGTATTAGGTCGTCAAGTATGAAATTTGTTGTAAAGTATATGGTAAATTTTGACAGCTGCTCATTTCGTGCCATTATTATATTTTGACAATCTTTATTTTTTGTTAGAAAACTGACACATCTATTTCTTTATTCTAACTCATTTTCGCTTTATAAAGTATTTATAAATCATTTTTTGCTATTTTTGTACGAATTTCCAACTTATCCAAGTTGGAAATTCGTACAATTTTGAAATATGAGTTCTTTCTTGGAAATACAGCATCTCAGACAGCTCGGAATATTAATATAGTATTTCATTCTAGTGTTATTACACAAATTGCTTGCAAAATTTCGTTCTGGTAACTTTGACCTCACAAATGAGCAACGCGGTCGACCAGAAACAAACGTGGATAATGACGAACTGAAAGCCACCGTCGTGTCAGATCCATTTCAAAGTGCCCGTGAATTATCGTTGTTATTTGGTGTTAGCAAGCAAACAATATTGACTCACCTAGTTCAAATCGGTAAAGTGAAAAAGTTGGATAAGTGGGTTCCACATGAACTCAATGAAAATCAGAAACAGCAAATTATGCTACTTTCTCGTCACAAAAATGAATAATTTTTGAATCGAATTGTAATGTGATGAGAAATGGATCCAATACAACAATGATTGGACTAAGACGAGCCACCAAAACACATTCCAAAAAGCAAAATTTATCAAAAGAAACTGACAGTGTGTGTTTGGTGGTCTCGCGCAGGTGTAATCCACTATTATTTTATTAAACCTGACTCATCAATCACGACCGAAGTATACTGCAGCCAACTGGACCAAATGATGCAGAAACTTACAAAAAAAAAACCCAGCCTAGATTAGTCAACAGATCCAGCCCTATTTTATTGCAAGACAACGCCAGACCACATATAGCAAAAATGACATTGGCGAAACTACAGTAGCTGGAGTTGGAAGTTCCCCATCATCCATCATACTCACCTGATCTTGCCCCCACTGACTCAAATTCTTCCAGAATTTGGATAACTTTTTGATGGGAAAAATTTTTAATTCCGACGATGTTGTAAAACAGGCCTTCCAAGATTTTATTGACTCTAGATTGTCAGGCTTTTACAGTTCCAGGCTGGACAAGCTACCGCTGAAATGGCTAAAGTGTATTGACAATATGGACGCCTACTTTGATGAATAAAACTATTCTTTGCATTTATAAAACATTAGCAAACTTTTTTTATTCTTTTCTACAAAATTCATACTTGACGAACTAATAGTATCCTGAAGTTCTTTTTATCTGGGTCAGTGAAATAAAACATTTGTAATGAGGAAATTGGGAGGCATCCTCGGATTCTCCGTAGCTCACTTTAACAATACGTCAGTACGCCTACCTGTTTGTCATTCGTTAGTTATGTGTTCTTAGTTATTGTTTTAATATAAGAGTTGGTCATCAGCCAAGTAAACGGAAGTAAATTATTTCATTGCCATTAGCCATGGACTGTTGATTGTCTTAATATAACTGTACATTGTAATGCTCGAGAGACGTTCTTTATCTGATCGAAACGTACACACACGCACGCACACACACACGCACACACACACACACACACACACACACACACACACACACACACACACACACACACACACAAAGTTATTGATATATTAATGGGCGAGGAAAATAAATTTCTAAACTGCTTCGGTCTAGCTGAGAATTCCCTTTCTAATATAAATAAAATAAAGTTAGTAAGATGGGTGAACTGTTAGTGTGCCGAGCAAGATGTTTAACGGCATTTCATCTGTCTTTACGTTCAGAGTTCAAATTCCACGGAGTTCGACTTTGCCTTTCATCCTTGCAGGTCGATAAAATAAGCACCAGTTGCGCATAGTGGGGGGGATGTCGATTACATTACTTTCCACCCCCCACCGAAAATACTAGCCTTGTGCCAAAATTTGAAATCAAAATAAAGATAATAATAGGTAACGAGATGGCAGAATCGTTAGCGTACCGAGCAAAATGCGTAGCGGTGTTTCGTTTGTCTTTACGTTCTGAGTTCAAATTCCTTAGAGTTCGAGTTTGCTTTTCATCTTTGCGGATCGATAAAATAAGTACCAGCTGAGCATTGGGGGTCGACTTACACTCTTCCACGAAAATGCTGGCCTTGTGCCAATATATGAAGAAAATAACATAACATATGAAATCCTAACGTATGTTTCAATGAGCTGAAGTAACTATACCGCGGTTGTTGAATACTCGTCATCTATTAATGCCTTTCCACGGTCAGATCTATGAAAAGACTTACTATAAAGTATATATATTGTTTAGCCCAGGGTTTCTCAACCATTTTTTAAATTTATGAACCCCTTTGATTACAATTTTATTATTGTTGACCCCATAAACATTCGATGTTTAAAAACTATTGCAGCGTGGAAGGTGTTTATAAGCCATTTAAGAAACACACAAAAACCATTAGATTCACTTCAACATTTAAATTTAATTTGCCAAAATATTTTCGTCGCTTTGAGACCGCGACCCGTTCACTGACAAAATTACGTGTTGTATCTCTATAAAACTAGTTTTATGGAAACTTTTTACAGAGTTCCTATTTTGTTTTTCACACATTAACTTGTGTAGGTTAGTCTATGTAAAATGTTCAAGAAAGAAAGCAAGTTGTTTCTTGAAATACATACGAATACATACATCTAAAGCATAATCTTTTTCAGGGATCCTTAAAATGCTATTGTGGATCCCCAATTTACTGTTTTGTGGCGTAGACACCCAAAAATCTTATACGGACCCTCAAGGCCCATACGGACCTCGGTTGAGAACCACTGGTTTAGCCTAAGCTGTCTGATTTATCAGACCTATGGTCAAAAGCATTCAAACTGTAAAGAATATATATTTCTTACAGACTTTGCCTTTCATCCTTTCGGGGTCGATAAATTAAGTACCAGTTAAGCACTGGAGTCGATGTAGTCGACTTAATCCCTTGTCTGTCCTTGTTTGTCCCCTCTAGCCCCTTGTGGGTACACAAGGGCTAAACACAGAGGGGACAAACAAGGACAGACAAAGGGATTAAGTCGACTACATCGACTCCAGTGCTTAACTGGTACTTAATTTATCGACCCCGAAAGGATGAAAGGCAAAGTCGACCTCGGCAGAATTTGAACTCACAACGTAACGACAGACGAAATACTGCTAAGCATTTCACCCAGCGCGCTAACGTTTCTGCCAGCTCGCCGCCTTTGACTGTAAAGAATATAATTAAGGCTACATGATCCGGTTAGTCCTTCCCATTTTTTCACGATTTTGCTGCTATTTCAAGTTGGTCAGGCGATGTAAAATCGTTTTAGCGCAAAGCTAGACTAAGTATACATACTTAAATAGAGTAAATGAATTCATGTGTTCCACAATTTGCTAAGTAAATTTTTCTCAAACGTAACTTTTATGTAAATATATTTCATATAAATATCTCTAACACGTAATTTTTCTCACAATTTTTTGTTTTCTCAAACACTTATTTTTCTCAATATCAAGTCATTAACACCAGATATTTACACACACACACACACACACACACACATACACACACACATACGCATACACACACACACACGTATACACACACACTCAATCATACCTATGCATGTTCCGATATAGACATTCACATATCTCACATATACACACGCCACATGCACACTCAAGTACTGTACACATTTACACGCGCAGGCAGACACTGAAACAACACACATATTGGGATTCACATACGTAAACATTTATATGCGACTCCTACACATATATGTACACATACATACCAATATACCAAGATACTATACAGCTGAATGCGCACACACCACCGACAGACAAAGACAGATAGTCTGGGCGGAAGCTAAATGGAAATGTCAAATGAATATTAAAGAATCCGATTTATTTCTCCGAGGTCGACTTTGTTTTTCATCTTCTTGGGGTCGATAAAATAAGAACCAGTTGGGTACTGGAGTCGATGTAATCGACTTAGCCCCTCCCCCGAAATTGCAGGCCTTGAGCCAAAATTTGAATCTGATATTAAAAGCCAATTTCAGTGCCGGTGCGAAAACGAAGCAAAAAAACCCCCAAAAAACATTTGACCTTTTGATAAGAAATTTAAAGCTACCGTACCGCAAAAAAACAAAAACAAAGGAAGAAAGAAAGAACCCCCTCCCCCAAAGGAAAACGAAAATTAATGAAATATTTCAAAATCGCTAATCATAATATAAAAAAAAGCAAGAACAATAACCATGATAAAGTCATACAACTCAATGTGAGAGGAAATTTTGTTTTGGAGCCTCCGACGTGAAAATTTACCGTACATTGTTCTATGAGGATTACTGAAAAACCTTACATCTGTTTTGAAAGGAACGACTAACAGAAAACGAGGATTGTGCAGCGAAATTCTTATCAGTGAGGATACTAAGCTACCTGATGTAAAACTTATAATGTCTGATCTCAAGGGAAACCCTGGAAAGCAAAATAAGGTCATTGGAAAGTAATTTCATAATAGTATGGAAACCTACTATGCTACAATTCTTCACCAGTTAAGATGTGAACAAATACTTGAAGCAACAGGGAATTACACAGTTGCTAAGAAACATTAACTATCACAGAGACAAACACCAGCTCCAGCTGAGCCAACGAGAGAGAGAGAGAGAGAGAGTGTGTGTGAGAGAGAGAGAGAGAGAGAGAGAGAGAGAGACGGACGGACGGACAGACAAGCATACAGACAGAGATTTAAAGTGATGGGAGACATTGTTGTTAGCGGCTGTCTTCATTAATATGGAAAAGCTGGAGCAATGGGACATTAGCTCGCTTGGTCGGAGGGACTGCTTTCCTTTAAACAGGACACACTCTGAAGCTGCTTCCAAATGTCATGGTATATCCCCGTTGAGAGTGAGGAGTTATGAAGTTTGAGGAGTATGTTCTGTGGCTCACTGTTTAAGAGAGAGACCCTTCATGGTTGTTCCATTTGCTAGAAATAACACTTAAAAACCATCATCTATCACAGTTTATTACTTAATATTGTAATAGATACGGAAGGCAGCGAGCTGGCAGAATCGTTAGCACGCAGGGCAAAATGCTTAGCACCATTTCGCCTGTCTTCTGAGTTCAAATTCCGCCAATAAAATAAGTACCAGTTGAACTCTGGGGGTACTTAATTTATCGACCCCGAAAGGATGAAAGGCAAAGTCGACCTCGGCAGAATTTGAACTCAGAACGTAAAGACAGATGAAATACCTATTTCTTTACGACCCACAAGGGGCTAAACACAGAGGAGACAAACAAGGACAGACAGACGGATTAAGTCGATTATATCGATCCCAGAAAGAATGAAAGGCAAAGTCGACCTCGGCGGAATTTGAACTCAGAACGTAAAGGCAGACGAAATACCGCTAAGCATTTCGCCCGGCGTGCTAACGTTTCGGCCAGCCCGCCGCCTTTTCAATTCTTTCTTGATCGCGCCATTCTTTTCCATCTTGGCCCAAATACTTTTACAAAAATCATCTTCTCAACGTTGTGGAGGCTTTCCGAGGGATCTTATCCGACCTCTTATATACTACTCTATTTAAAAATTTTGCCATAAAGAGCGTGACACAGAGTAGCTTGCGGGCTGGACAAAAACATTGATGAGATGAAAGATGAAAAAAGGATGATATTGATAGAAGACAAAAAACGCTCGCCGAGTATTTGCTTCTCTAAAAACATTATTCTTTTTTTTTTTACACAAGAAAAAAACAAAAAAAACAAAAGTATTAAACCTTGGTGAGCTGGCAGAAACATTAGCACGCAGGGTGAAATGCGTAGCCGTATTTCGTCTGCTCTTACGTTCTGAGTTCAAATTCCGCCGAGGTCAACTTTGCCTTTCATCCTTTCGGGGTCGATAAATTAAGTACCAGTTACGCACTGGGGTCGATAAAATCGACTTAATCCGTTTGTCTGTCCTTGTTTGTCCCCTCTGTGTTTAGCCCCTTGTGGGTAGTAAAGAAATAGGTATACTACTCAGCAACTGCACGGGCCCACCTGTTGTCTGTAAACCTTTCCTTATGTCCGCCCAGCAGAATTAGTGCTTTTGATGTTTTGCGATCACGTCGTTCATTTCACCCCCTTCTCAAATTACCTCATTTCATATAAGCTTCAACAATGCTACTCCTAGCATGGATCTTTCCATGGCCCTTTTCTTCGTAGCCAGTTAGTTTTCTTCTTTCTTTGTAGTATCCCACGTAACACTGATGTATAAGAGCCCAGGAGAGACAATGCTATTAAAGAGACTGGCACGTAGATTCTTGTTCTGGCCTTGCATTGAGGTAAAGCCTTCCATCCTAATTTTATTCTCCTCGAGATTTCAGCATCCATGTCTCAGTATATATTCGTAGTGTTCCCAGGAGGCGCAATGGCCCAGTGGTTAGGATCGCGGTTTCGATTCCCAGACCGGGCGTTGTGAGTGTTTATTGAGCGAAAACACCTAAAAGCTCCACGAGGCTCCGGCAGGGGATGGTGGTGATCCCTGCTGTGCTCTTTCACCACAACTTTCTCTCACTCTTACTTCCTGTTTTGTTGTACCTGTATTTCAAGGGGCCGACCTAGTCACTCTCTGTGTCACGCTGAATATCCCCGAGAACTACGTTAAGGGTGCACGTGTCTGTGGAGTGCTCAGCCACTTACACGTTAATTTCACGAGCAGGCTGTTCCGTTGATTCGGATCAACCGGAACCCTCATCGTCGTAACCGACGGCGTGCTTCCACTCACAGTGTTCCCAAATTGATGTTCTCTTTTATCTCCTCGCTTTCTTCGCTTCCCTACCACCATTCGGCTTTTTGCTACGTTTTCAGACAGCATACATTTCGTTTTCATGCGGTTCATTTTAAGGCCCACTGTATGTATATACACGTTTGTGTTTGCAGGTGTTTTGCAAACATATACAAATGTTTATTTGGTTGTGCATATATATACGTATATCATATGTATGCGAATGTTGATGTAAAGTGCCTTTATGTGTAAATGGAGTGAAAGTATATGTTGGGTATGTGTGAGTGTATATGTATGTATGTATGTATGTTTGTATGTATGTATGTATGTATGTATGTATGTATGTTTGTTTGTTTGTATGTATGTATGTATGTATGTATGTATGTATGTATGTATGTATGTTTGTTTGTATGTATGTATGTATGTATGTATGTATGTATGTATGTATGTATGTGTGTGTGTGTGTGTGTGTGTATGCATGTGCTTCTATACGAAAATGGATGCAGCAAAGGAAAAGGTAAGAAGTTTGCTTCGCAATCACGTGATCTTTATCCCACTAGGTGGCATCTCGTCTTAGCCAAATGTCTTTTTTTTTTCATGGCCTTGGTTCGAGTAAAACTGTGAGTAAAACTGGGGAGACGACAACTGTGTAGAAGCTTGTGTAATGGGTTTTATTTTCAGTTCAAAGTGTCAGAGTTATCCCCCAGATTATCACTTTGATTCTCCACGAGGATTGCTTTGTGAGTGTTTAACGTAATAACTAAGCTACTTATCTGGAGTTTCTCGTCGCTTCGACGAATAAAGGTTCAGCAAGACACAACTCCAAGTAAGTCATAAGTCTATGACCGCCTGTGTCTAGGGTCCAAGATGAAGACTTCCAGGAACATCTTCTACCTGTCTTCGTCACCTCTTTCTCTTTCATCACTGGACTTAAGATGAAGAAAGTGGGATGGCGTTGGTGTTGGGCTTTTTGGTTTATTGAAAAGCCTGCATGATGAAATACTATTATAACACAGTGTAACACGGTTTTTGTCCTTGGGTAGCCACTTTTGTTTGAGTTCTTCAGAGAAGAACCCCCATCACCCCAGGAAAGTATCGAGGTGCCACGCAGTGGGACCGAACCCGGAACCCAGTTATTTGGGAAGTAAGCTTCTTACCACACATCTATCTGTATATGCGTGAGAAAGCCTATGTGTTATCCATGCACCGATAACTAGGCAGTCTCTGAATCCTGCTCCATGACGTCATAATAGATATACGCTAGAGTGTTATCAGTTGCTGTTATTGTTTTTGTGGTCTAGCACTAGGTCCGCTCCGATGAAAAAAACTTATGATTAAAGGTATTCTAATCGAGGCCCTGCTTTTTTCACCAATGTGCAAGGAACCAATGACCTCATTGTCCAACGAGTCCTTTTTTTTAAGACTTTAGGGGTATGATTTGAAGGAAATTTAGATGCGATTTCTAATAGACTGAGCGGCCATGTAGAAGCGTACCCATTGGTTCGCCTGTTATCACTTCATATCGTTAGATGTATGTGTATCTCCTAAACACTGTGTTTGCATATTTATGAATGTGTGTGTGTATGTGTGTGTGTGTAGGCGGATGGCTGTTCACGTGAGCACATGGTTCCTTAGCATGCTTGTGTCAGGCCACAGCAGAAAGAATGCAGTAGAAACCGCTTAATATAATCAGAGATAATGTTGTAACCGGTTATTGTTATCAGAATTATTAAATCCTAAACGCTTTATCTTCTGAATGTTCTCAGTTTCGTAATCATCAAAAAATATTCGTCACAGAATAATTACGATAAGTGTATACCTATTTCTTTACTACCCACAAGGGGCTAAGCACAGAGAGGACGAACAAGGACAGAAAAACGGATTAAGTCGATCATATCGACCCCAGTGCGTAACTGTACTTATTTAATCGACCCCGAAAGGATGAAAGGTAAAGTCGACCTCGGCGGAATTTGAACTCAGAGCGTAACGGCGCGCTAACGTTTCTGCCCGGCGCGCTAACGTTTCTGCCAGCTCACCGCCTTCAATTACGATAAGTGTATACCTTCTATACGTTAAAGCGTCACGTAAAATGCGATACGTATTTGTTTGGTCTTCTGCGTTCTGGGTTCAAATTCTGCACATGTCAACAAGGCTTTTCTTTTTTTTTTATTTTGTCCTTTCGGGATCGATAAAGATAATACCAGCTGAGTACTGGCGAATAACCAAAAGTGGGGAGATGATGAAATACAACCTCAATAAAATATTCACGCTCGAAGCATTAAGCATTAATTACATTAAGGGTGAGTAGATACGTCATTGAAAGACTCCTTATATTCATTCATAACTTACTCAGTATTGGTACTTTGAATCTCTCCCTCTTCCCATCTTTTTCCTTTCTCATACTCATATGTAGTATGTGATTCCAGGTTGTGAACCACTAGTGTAAGCGAAGAAGCGAAATGCTTTGAAACTGTGAGGCCGTCTTAGCTTTCCCAAGTGTGTGACTGTTACGCTACGGCGTCCTCAGTAAGGTCACAGCACAACATTACCAAACCTGCATTGTTTACTATAGAACAATCAAGTGATAAACACGAAATATTTCAAGTTTTCACGAAGATTCCAGCAATTATTGATTTTATATTTAAACGGAATCAAAGGAATCGATTTTCCTCTATTTTAAACTGTTTCCTACTTTAATGGAGAAAGCCAAAAGTTTTTGTTTCTTTCTTTTTCGTGTATGTGTGTCTATGTGTATATATGCGTGTGAATATATGCGGGGTGTAGATTTTTCACGTAGATTATATATAATTTTAGCTATTAAGCTTGATATTTTTAGCAATATATACCCACCTCGTGTATATTCATATTAAAATGTTTAACCTGCGTTGCAATGTTAGAATCTTGTTAGTTACGGAATGTGAATTAGAGCTCTGAGGTGATTTAAAAAGAAATTATTAACATTGACGGGTCACTGGAATCGTTTGTGCCATTTTCATGACAAGAATGTATATTGATTACACCTCCTGGTCTTTCTTCCACACCGGTCAGGCCATGCTGAAAATTAACAGTATATTTTTTGTTTTATTAAAAAATTAAAACGTAAAAAAAGAAGACAGACATTGCAAGTGAGAGGTATTAGGTACGTTAGCCGACCATATATCTAAGTTGATAGTACGGCTTATAGTGAAGTACTGAACCGTAAAGTTTGCTTATTTGTTCGTATCATTGCGTCATTTCAAACTGCTTATAATCGAATTCATTGAATTTTGCTTAATCATTGCACCTTTTCTGCTTCAGTCGATGCCATTATAACGTGAGCGAAACCATAATTGAATGAGGTCACAAAGAACTGAAGTAAGTACTGCAATAACTGGAGATTTTCTTTTCTGCATTTATTCCTAGGAGACATTATATCCAGACTGGTGAGGTCAAGTTTGATACTCAGCTGCAATTTCGACTTAAATAAGTGCCAGTTACGCACTGGGGGGTCGATATAATCGACTTAATCCGTTTGTCTGTCCTTGTTCGTCCCCTCTGTGGGGGAAAAATCGTGGGACAGGAAGGGAGTTCAAGAAGTTGCATTTCTGGGGATTAGGGTTTAGAGAAGTGTTTACTGTCTGGTTTTGGAAATGAAAGAACAGAAAAGAATGGAGAGCGAGAGATGGGAGAACAGGATACTTGTAGGGTGATGATGGTACACAGATAACTAGTTTAAAAGAGCCGGAACCGAAGTGATAGCTGTAGATGATACAGAAGAACACATCATGTCAGTAGGATGGTGTTGTAGTGTGCTAGTAAGTTTTTCTAAGCAGACGGGTTGCCTTTTCTTTTGAATTCATTCTACAAATTTGAATGTGTAACACAGGCCCGAAACTTTAGGGGAGGAAGCCAGTCGATCAGATCGACCCTAGTACGCAACTGGTACCTAATTTATCGACCCCGAAAGGATGAAAAGCAAAGTCGACCTCTGTGGAATTTGAACTCAGAACGTAAAGACAGACGAAATACCTATTTCTTTACTACCCACAAAGGGGCTAAACACAGAGGGGACGAACAAGGACAGACAAACAGATTAAGTCGATTACATCAACCCCAGTGCGTAACTGGTACTTATTTAATCGACTCCGAAAGGGTGAAAGGCAAAGTCGTCCTCGGCGGAATTTGAACTCAGAACGTAACGGCAGACGAAACACCGCTAAGCATTTCGCCCGGCGTACTAACGTTTCTGCCAATTCGCCGCCTTAACATTTGTGCGAATATTACTCTATAGTAGAGCGCACCCGTGTTTCGGATAGGCTAAGCAGAGTCGAAGAAGTTTCTGACTCCAACAATAGGGCACACAAGGCCTTTGAGAATCAGTGTTGGCTATTATTTATATTTGACCACTATCAAAGGTCATGTGATGTAGAACGCACTCGAAGGATTGCTCATGAATAGGGGAGGCATAGTGTTGCAACAATATTTTCGTGGTCAATGCATCGTGATATTGTTGGAGACAAAATGTTTGTTGAGTTAAACCCTAGATTAACCCTTATGGTGAGAACTAATTATTAAAGGCATCAAAACTGTGAATATCGCCTTTCTTCAGGAACTATATTGCCCAGCATATCTGTTCTTATTTAAGACAACAAAGTGCAATGCGATTTGAGGGAAATTTAACTGTAATTTCTAGCAGGTCTAGTGATCGCGTAAAGGCATTTTTTGTTGATTCGTTATATAAGAGATTACCAGCAATGGCTGTTTATTGTTTTCTTATCTTGCGCTATGCTGGTTGTGAACGTAGGGCATTCAACCAATCGGATTGTGTACTCTGGAGACGGAGGTTAGTGGTCTTGTTTTTGTTCTTAGATCCTTCCAAAGTAAATGGAGAGGGCAACAACAGGCATTAATGCAGTTAATGTCGAATTTCAATTTGTTCTCTGATTTGTTTATTTTCTGTCTTTTGTGGATCTACGGAGATTTTTTTAGCTTTATTGAACGCTGCTGTTGCTTTATCCATGGATAACTTTTCAATTCCTATAACCTTTCAATTTCTTTTACGATAGCGATTGCGTAATTTATTAGGTTTTTGGTTTATTTGTCTTTCGGAATAAAATAACTTTTGCAGATCATTGGTGAACACTTGACTTGTGTTCATACAAGCGTTGTTATTACAGTTTCGTTTTTTTTTTCCCAAGCATCTTATTCTTTGCGATAATGTCAATTTATTTTGTCTTAATGCTTCTTTTCAAAATGGGATTTTTAAAAGAAATGTTTTGTATTATTTTCTTGTAGGATTCAATTCTCTCTCTTTGAACGTTGTCTATCGATTTTGCTAAAGATCGTAGTCTTTTCCTTTTATGATTAATTTTGTTTTCTTTTCTTTCCAGTTCTTTGTTATTCTTCTTTTGGCTGGTTTGTCTCAATTTCCTTCTAAGTAGTACCATAACATTTTCGTAATAATTGAGATTGTGCCACGCATTAACCGGTTTAAACCATTAATGTCAATTTCGATATTTCTCAAAGATTTCCTCATAACTCGGTTACAACCATATTTATTGCTTTCGCTTTATTCTTGGAAGGTTTTACTTTCGTCGTTATCAGCACAAGTTTTTCTTTTAAATGTTTGATCCATCCATTTTATAACATGTTCTTAAGTTCCTTTTACTGTTTACGTATTGTGTTTTCACGACAAAGAATTTATGTTGCCTTTGTTAATAGAGATGCTTTACTGGTTCATTATGTTGTTTGTCATTCTGTTATTCTGTTTTGAATCGATAGATATGTAGCTTATATTAAAATCTAGTTTGTGCTGTGGTTGTTGTGCTTTCAATTTAGTAAATATTTTTATTTATAGCTTTAATATTTCAGCATCTACAACATATTTTTTGTTTTAGAAAAAAGGAAACGTGTTTCTCTCTTATTCACTACATTTACCAGAGTGTGTTATGTTGTCTTCAGACTTACTCGATGATGTTAAGTAGGTGAGAGATATCTCCCAAGAACTAGACTGAACTTCTCTATCTGCAGATTATTTTGTCTTGCAGACAGCATCTTGCAGGGCACAGGTAGGCTGTGGTTTGTACCGTAAATTCGTGGATTAAGCAAAATATAAAAAAGGTGACATTTTTTCCTTATGATAAGACATAAACTCAGCTCAGATCAACGATATAAACACACAAAATACTATGTGATCCGCATGCTGCTCATAGTGGTGAACTGTGCATAACTATGGCGCTCATTTATATATAGTGCCATAGTCCTGCACATCTAAATGAACTGAGTTAATAAAAAATACGGTATTATTGGTATAGCCAATACGCTTAATGCTTGCTGTCTTACCACATGGTAAAAGTGGACCATTAGAAAAAGTTGATCCCGCTCTTAATGACTCATCTCACTCTTTCAGACGCAACGAAAAGTGTTTCATTTTCAACAGGACTGCTACCCTGCTGTGAATGAATAGGATACACGGTGGTATTTTATATATGTAAAATATGATATAATATGGCAAATCTACATATATTATGTATTATATATTATGGCAAATCTGCATGCATCAAAAGTGGACCATTAGAAAAAGTTGATCCCGCTCTTAATGACTCATCTCACTCTTTCAGACGCAAGGCAAAGCGTTTCATTTTCAACAGGACTGCTACCCTCCTGTGAATGAATAGGATACACGGTGGTATTTTATATATGTAAAATATGATATAATATGGCAAATCTACATATATTATGTATTATATATTATGGCAAATCTGCATGCATCAAAAGTGGACCATTAGAAAAAGTTGATCCCGCTCTTAATGACTCATCTCACTCTTTCAGACGCAAGGCAAAGCGTTTCATTTTCAACAGGACTGCTACCCTCCTGTGAATGAATAGGATACACGGTGGTATTTTATATATGTAAAATATGATATAATATGGCAAATCTACATATATTATGTATTATATATTATGGCAAATCTACATGCATCAAAAGTGGACCATTAGAAAAAGTTGATCCCGCTCTTAATGACTCATCTCACTCTTTCAGACGCAACGAAAAGTGTTTCATTTTCAACAGGACTGCTACCCTGCTGTGAATGAATAGGATACACGGTGGTATTTTATATATGTAAAATATGATATAATATGGCAAATCTACATATATTATGTATTATATATTATGGCAAATCTGCATGCATCAAAAGTGGACCATTAGAAAAAGTTGATCCCGCTCTTAATGACTCATCTCACTCTTTCAGACGCAAGGCAAAGCGTTTCATTTTCAACTGGACTACTGCCCTGCTGTGAATGAATAGGATACACGGTGGTATTTTATGTATGTAAAATATGATATAATATGGCAAATCTACATATATTATGTATTATATATTATGGCAAATCTACATGCATCAAAAGTGGAACATTAGAAAAAGTTGATCCCGCTCTTAATGACTCATCTCACTCTTTCAGACGCAACGAAAAGTGTTTCATTTTCAACTGGACTACTGCCCTGTAGTGAATGAATATACATCTTAACAGCTTATAAATCTGCGCTGCAGCTGTTCAGGGGACAAAAAGTAAAAAAGGCAATCAATGTCCGGGAAATCAGGCCAGCGCAACTCCTGGGAGGCTCCTATTTGGTGTGCAAAGAATGCTTTCATAAATCATACGAACCCCAAGCTTTCCTACTTTCTTAATTACAGCCAATCCGTCTGACCCCTTGTCAAACGAATCTCTACCAACTTTATGGAGTCCTTTTTTTATTCCTCTTCTAAACAACGATGGCTCAAAAAGCAATACCTCAATGGACAAAGCCTTTATTTTGCTGTCAGTCTTGCACCCAACTTCACACTACACACCCAAGACCAATCCCTTTCAAATTTCCCCCTTCCACAGAACATACTCCTCACTCTCTATGGGGAAGCAGCTTCAGAGTATGTCCTGTTTAAAAGAAAACAGTCCCTTCGACAAGCGAACTAATGTCTCATTGCTCCAACTTTTCCATATTAATGAAGACAGCCACTAACAGTGATGTCTCACTTTAAATCTCTGTCTGTCTGTCTGCCTCTCTCTCTCTCTCTCTCTCTCTCTCCCTTCTCAATGATCACCAAAACTGCTTCCGCAGAGCTAGATTCATTAAAGATTTACTCGTTTTTGTCATTCACTGT